>NW_027467712.1:192500-210000 GCF_046742065.1 Oratosquilla oratoria
TCCAAATCAACAGATTATTCACATCAACGGACACCGTTACCCCCCTTTTAGTCCGTTAATGAGAGGTAGTACTGTATATATATATATATCTGATAACCACAATGAGAGAGCAGGCGCCAAATCAAAATGGTGGTAAAGTGGGGCATCTTGATCTTCCTCAGAGAGCTTGATGTCATCATAGGGATGATAGTTTTTTCTCAGGAGTGACTGTACTTGTCACCTCCATATAAGACTTGCCCCCACATTACCCTACCAGAGAAATATGTGACATGAAAAGTATCTGAAATACAACCTGGTTTAAAATGGCTTATTTTGTCTCGTAGGTCCAGTAGTCCTATCAGAAAGTAGGTACATGCCCTAGTTTTAAGTAGATTTGATAAGGTCTAATCCAGAGCAATTAAATTTTATTTATAGAGACAGTACATTTACCCAGATTTGTTAAACCTTTTTACAATGTAAAATGATACACTATATATTGAATGATAATTGGGAATTGTAAGGCCACGACTCATAATTATTTTTTCTAAACCCAATATGTGTTATCATTTTTATGAGTTGTCAGTTGATTTGATATACATAAAATAGACATTTCTTTCATTGCAAAGGGGCTTGTCTGTTGTATTATACATACATATACCAAGGGCTTTTTCCCCCTTAGAGGGAAGGTAGCCATAGTCAAAAGGCATTCTTCCATTCCCATCCATTCCACTCCCATTCACCACCCCTCCCTCCCTCCCTCTTTTCTTGGCTCCTCCTGGATGATGAATCATCCCTGCATCTCGCCCATACAGAATATTGTGGATGTTTTATTATAAAACAATCAATGATAGGCTGACAGTCAGGTTTACTCCCTACACTTAATAACCTATATAACTCCCTGCAACCCAGCCAGGTAGGTCATAACCCCACCACAGCCTTATGCATCGCATTGTTGCCAAATCTAAGGTTGGCAAGGCTGAGTTGATCAACCTGCTGCTGGAGGTCCCCTAAATTACTATGATAACCAAGTGTTGGGTCTCCCACAACCGATCTTACATGAGCATGACTGAACACTGATTGGAACCCAAGATCTTGGCCAAGAGGAAATTTGTCTTCTCCTGCACACCTACATACTGCAAACCAAGGATGTTATTGAACTCCACACCCTTTCCAACCCCACAAAACAAAATCATCAACACGGACAAATAGTGCCAACTTTGTAAAAATTATAAGAACTTGCACCTGCAAATTTGTCAAATGACAGTTTCAAGGTATTAGTTTGAGAATTAGAATTTCAAACTTTGAAAGTAAGTTTTGCATTTTAATATTTGAATTTGCTTTACAGAATTCTCCTCTGTTTTTATCCAATCACCTATTACCTGCAAAGCAAGATGGCTAGACATGGGAATGGAACATTATCACCTGTTATTCCTTTCCATTAAAAAACATTTAAAGATTGCACCTCATGATCACTTTACCACCAACAATACCAGCTCATTCGCATTGTATATTCCCATCAGTATATTCTTCAACTCTCTCTGTCATATCACTCTCACACATTTTCATATATATGGCAGTCTAACTACATTCTCTTATAGCTTTATTCAATCCATCCATTCACCTTTTCCTCGGTCAACCCCATGTTCTCTCACAGCATCAATTAATATATCCTCTAAGGACATCTACTTCCATCCATTTCTATTTCATGGCTGTACCACCTCAGGTTGTCCTACTCTTCTCTCTCTCCCATTCATAAATCCTATCATTCCTTTTCATCGTTCATATCAAATAAAATTATTCCATCCCTTCACAAAGTTTGACACCATGGCTAGCCTACTCTCCAATGAGGACTACGAACTTCAGATCCAGGATTGTGAATCAAGGATGAGTGAGGGAGGTGACAAAACCAAGGAGGCCAATCCCACTAGAACTCCATTTTGGGCTTGAGGAGTCTACAGAGAATAACATTCATGATGTCCTACCTAACCACCAAGGATATGTAGCTCACACCATCAACTTACAGTTAACATTAACTTACACTAGCTTCACCCTTGACCTTGTCATCATCTTTAACTAGTGTTCAAATCCATCCTCTTTGAAAATTATTTTATTCCTCAATCTTTCTCACAGTAACAACTTACTTGTAACCACTCCATTTTTGTTAGTCTTTATACATGAACAACATTTGTAAGTTTTATGCTAATGTAGTTGTTTTCAATAAATAAAAATGGTAAGCCTTGTTTTTCTTTTTTCAGTTGGTGAGAGAAGTTCCTTGTAAGGGGCGTCTTGTGTGGGGTTGCGTGCTGTGCTTCTGTTTCTGGGTCATGCTGAATGTGTGTTATGCGCGTCTCTGGTAGGGGACCACTGTGGTGAAATATGTTTTTGTTGCCTTTGTGCTAAGAGGATGCGACAATAGGCACTTGTGTGGTAACATGTACCGTGGTGATCGCAGTAGCGATTTGGCTGGGACGGCTGTCTGTAATAGCATTTGTTTGTGCTGTGTCCTGGTTTGTTGCATTATGTGCAGAAGAAGGTTGTTCGTGATGGGGAGCACTGACATGAGCATTGGTGGGTGCAAGACATCTGTCTTGACCTCGTGTTATGTGACATAGATTGGTGTTACATGTGCTACTGTGTGGGTAGGGGTGATAGGAATGACCTGACCGAATTTGATCAATTGCTTTGTCTATATCAGAGAATTTCCTGGTAATTTCTCCTATGGTGGTGTCTGGTGTGAAGGGAATTGTGCCAGTTTTTTGTAGTGTGTCTGGGTGTAATTGTGAAAGTAGGCAAAAATAGGCTGTGAGTGATACTATGTGTTCCAGTGAGATTTTGTCATTCGTAACCCAATCTAAGTTTTTGAGGCTGTCTTTGATCTCACTTTTAAAGGTAGAAGCAATTTTGACCGCTTTCCTTAGTCTGATGGGGACTGTTATTGTATGTTCTCACTAGTGAGTACAGTGGTGACAGAGATCTAAGTTGATTAAATTGTGCAAATGATTTTTTGAAATGGTCAATAAAGGCTGAAAATGATTGAGTTACCTCACATACATCCGACTGGATTATGCATCCTTCCAGTGTGTCATGAAGATCAATCCGAGATGAGGTTATGGATTGGAATGTTTCTACCATTGAACTTTGGTAATGTGTTGCCATGTTTGATCACTATGATGAGGTTTTGTGTGGTTGGTAATTGTTGAGAAAGTTGGAATTGTTAGACGTATTTGTGATAGGTGACATCTTGCAACGGGAGCAAGTGTAATACTGATGTGACGTGTAAGATGGTTGGGACTGCGTCATATAATGTGAACACAATTGAAACAGAGAAAACCACTAATTTAACCTATCACAGAATTGCATCTACTTACCAAGGGTTGAAGTGAGGTTTTGGCTCCTGCAGTGATGAGATATGATGGCATATGTTTGTGGTGTGAAGACACAGATGATACAATACTGCAAACAAAAACAATGTATGAATATATGTATAGAAAGAGAATGTTAAGGGTGATGATTTGACAATATGTATGTTTGTGAACTCGAAGCGAAGACAGGTACTTCCTTTTGAATGTTGGTGGTCGTGGAGGGGTTAAGACCGAGTTCAGTATAGCCGTTGAGTAGTGCGGTGATGTCCGTTGCTCACGCCTTGGGAAAGTCCTGAGGACATAGCTGGAGCGTTGGGTGATGTAGCAGGTGGGGTTTTTGTCCAGCCGTGCTGGAGTGTTCGGCGAGATGACAGGCGAGGTTGTGTTCGACCGCGCTGGAGTCTTGACCGTGTCGCTGGACTTTTGTTTCGTATTAGGAGTGAAGGCTTTGTCTCGTAGTGGGAGTGAGGGCTTTGTCTCGTAGTGGGAGCGAGGTCTTGTCTCGTAGTGGGGGCTGGGTTGATTTGAGTTGTAGTTCTGCTTATCACGCTACTTAGGAATATTGGTTGTCGCTGGTTCCGCCGCTGTTCACCAGAATATGTGGCAGGATTTGTGTTCCTATCCACACTGTTGCTTACTTCTCGAGGCTAGAAGTATAGAGTTGGGTGACCAGGCGACCAACGAGTAGCGGTTTTCGAATGTAAACAATGATGAATTTTAGGAATTAATTCTGAGTGGAAGCAGAGAGGAGACAGTGTAGTCAGCTCAAGCCCAATGTGAATCTATCCACCGAACTTTGAGTCGTGGCGAAGAATGGTTTGGTGTTGGTTGACACTACACCAATTTACAGATAGCATTTATACACGAGGCCAAAATTGGCGTGAAGCTAATTGAGTGATACACTCAATATTTTGCTAGCTATTTACAAAATATACCTAACCTAGAACAATAGGAAAAAATAACATAAATGAAATGGAACAAGGAAGGAAAAAATATACAGAAGAAATGTCGGTCGTAAGGTAGTATTATCGGTCGCCCTTGTGGAAGTTGACCGCAAAGCTGTCCGTTGTGCGTTTGACCTGGTTGTGAGGTCTCTCTCCCTCATTGTCGTGAGAAAGGACCAAGTCTTGCTAGTGATTCAGTATCACACTACTCGTAAAATATGTGCTCGCGTTCGCGTGCATGGTGCTGGAGCGAACGTTAACCTCGTCTCTGGCAGAGTAACGTGCTGTGACGTGCCTTGTGACGTCTCTCTCTTGCAGTCTATCTTCTTGCAGTCTGTCTTGATTGCAACAGATTGCTCAGATCCGCTACCGGTCGGTGACCACACCGATATGCTCGTAGAGAAACATTAGTAATTCATCCTTAAATGTAAGACATTGGAAATAGAGACAATACATGATGAGGTAGATGCAATACATGATGAAGTAGAAGGAATACATGTGGAAGTAGATACAATTCCGTTCCCTAAATTATATGACCTTACATCGTGGCTCTTTTGCGTAAGCTGTATCTAGCAAGAGGAGTAGGAGTTGGTGGGGAGGAGGTAGGGGAATATTGTGACGGAGTGGTTGTTGGAGATAGTGACGGGATATGCTGGAGGTCGAGACCTCGCGGAATAAGTTTCACGTTACCTTTGTCTAGGATTGTCTCTCTTAAATTTAGCAAGCTAAGTGCTTTGACTTTATCATTTAGAAGGTCAAGAACGGGAAAGGGTCCCGTGAACTTTACAGATACCTTTGATGTGAGTGTGTGGTTGAGTGCGTACACAATGTCTCCAACTTCAATTTTGCAATCTCCTGCTCCTGCGTTATGGAGCCGCGCCGTCATTTTTGAAGAGAAAAAGGGTATTGTGAATTCTCTTGAGGGTTGAAGTTTTGTACTTTTAGTTCGACATAATCACTGAAGTTATATATGGGGGAGGGGGGGGATAAGTGTGAAGTAAAGAGAAATATGGATTTTTTTTGTCCGAGCCAAAGAGGACAAAATGTGGTGACTCCGATATTGAACTGTTAATGACACCGTTAATGCAGGCTTGGATCACTGGTACATGCTTATCCCAAGAGATTGTATGTCCGAGGCAAGATGTCGGAGAACATTGATGTTTTCTGTTCTGTCTCTCGACTAACCCGTTAGAGCTAGGGTGATAAGGCGTAGTGTTGCATTTTGTGATGTTAAAGTGTTTACAAATGTGTGTGAGAATGTCATTGTTGAACTCTGTGCCGTTGTCAGAAATTAATGTTTTTGGTGTAGTGTAGGGGCATATGACTTTGTCAACAATTGTTTGTGCAACTTGTTGTGCTGTCTTGTCTTGCAAGGGAGAAAGAATGCAGAAACGGGAAAAAATATCTACGCTGAGGATGAGTGGCAACGAAGGTCAATAGCTACTGTGTCGAAGGGCTTGCAAGGGGCTGAATACGTTATGATTGGAACATGACCGCTAATATGGCCTTTGTACAAAGCACATGAGTGGCAAGCATCAATGTGGGCGCGTATATATGTCCACATGGATAACCAGAAGTACTGCAATCTGGCTTGTGTAAGCCACTTGTCTTTTCCTGGGTGACCCTCGATGGGTGAATCGTGTACAAGGTTCAGTACTTCAGGAATTAGTTACGTGGGAACAAGCTGAAGCACTGAGCGGTTTGTTCATGTTTCATTTTTGTTCTAGAGTGTTGTGTTGTGATACAGTGCTTTGTCTATCAAGGTGTAGTTTTCGATATTTGGAGGAAAATCATCAGTGTTCGTTGCTATGGGGGGCTTAGCCCCCCAAATCCAATTAGCCCCCCTAAATCTATTTGTACCCAAAAGTATTATATAAGAGATGAAATATACTTTTCTATTAATTTCTGAAAGAAATTGCATTGTAAAAGATCACACCCACACCACACACACAATGGAACAATGTTAAAAAAAAATTGTAATTCTGTTTTAGAATCTAGTTTTATCAAGAGCAATTTTGATAACAATATCAATTTGAGTTTAGGGTTATTTAAACTAGACAATTTCTTAATTAATAGGATAGTAAAACAGTACCATGGCTCCTGATTGCGCCAGATGTCCTGTGGACGTTTCGGCCACATGGTTATGCTCCCTTGTTTTGCTGCTTTATTGTTTTATTATTGTTATTAATATTAGTTCCATTTGTATATGAATGTGTATGTTTTACTGCTTTATTATTATTATTATTATTATTATTATTAGTTCAATTTGTATATGAATGTGTATGTATATTGTACGAAGCTTTTACGTGGCTATAACCTTCCCCAGTTTTCTAATTTCTGAATAAATATTATGTTCTCTTTCTCTTTCTTGCACTCTTAGGAAGTCGTAAAGACGAAAACGTTTAGTATTCCGACTTTATTTTCCCTGTGGTTTCTGCAATATTATTTAGTCACGTGTTATTGTGATCATTTTTGCATATATATATATATATATATATATATATATATATATATATATATATATATGTGTGTGTGTGTGTGTGTGTGTGTGTGTGTATTCACTTGGTCTTTGGATCACGTGTTGGACTCGTGATCGACAGCTATTTCCCTCCTGGAAGAGAGTTCAGAGCTCGTAGGTCCGATCTATGGGTAATGCTATGACCTTGCACACACACACACACACACTTCTCATGGCGCTGTGGTTAGAGCTCTGGCCTGCCACTACGGAGGTCCGGGTTCGACTCTCGGCCGGGGCTGAAATAATATCAGTATCGCAGCGCTGAGGGGTGTTACTCCAACTCTCGTGGGCGGGGAGTTGGGTGTGTGTGTGTGTGCAAGGTCATAGCATTACCCATAGATCGGACCTACGAGCTCTGAGCTCTCTTCCAGGAGGGAAATAGCTGTCGATCACGAGTCCAACACGTGATCCAAAGACCAAGTGAATACACACCCAACTCCCCGCCCACGCGAGTCAGAGTAATGACCCGAAGCGCAGCGGTGTGTGTGTGTGTGTGTGTGTGTGTGCGTGTATGTGTATATACCGGAGACCCCATTAACATGGAACTATCCTCCAAAAAAAACTGAATATCTATACAGTCAGACCAAGCACACCACAGTTATTGCCGCCGTTCTGCAATTATTCCAAAAAGGCAAAACGAATGCTAAAATAAGTAGCAACTCTTAATATATAACCAGAGAAGCCAAAATTAAAGGTGAGTACAATAGATGAAGTAGTTTTCCTTAACCACCCACTCCCTTTTTGAAATGGTTTTGTAAAGTATCCTAGTCGATTCCGCCATCGTAATAGTCACATTTTTATTAAAATACGTGTTCAAAGAGCGGATTTCCGAAGATTCTCGAAACGCGCAGCCATTCATCACGCATCGGCGGAACATCATAGGTGTCGACATTGTATCGCGCCTTAGAAGTGATTATTGCGTAACACTCGCGGTTTCTATTGAAAAGTGTCGCAGAAACTATTTGAATCTAAAGAATATGAATTAGATAGTAGAGGTCGTTCATTATCCGTCCAGTTATACATGTTTGAGCCCATAATACGACGCCAGACGTCAAAAGATGATCAGTAAATGACTAAAAGTGCCGAAGTTGACCTTCTTGACGATGATGATAGAGTGAAGAAAGTGGGGAGGAAAAGGGTCGGGAAGAGGAAAACCAGGGATACAAGGAAGAAAGAATAGGAAATATTTGTAGTGACTGGTATATCTAGGGATAGGCTAGGCATAAAGCAAAACTAGATCATCTTATTCATATTGTTCTTTATGTAGCCTGCCATGCACATTTTGTTAACATGCACATATTATGAATATTCGTTAAATGTGCAACACCAATAATGAATTCATAATTGGGCGCACAGATAACATAGGCATTAGACATGTACACATAAACCTAACGTAATCTTTTTACGAATCTTCATAATGCATGCATGCCAAATGGATTCGTTATCTGAACATCCAATTATGAATTCATTATTGGTGCTTCACATTTTAAGGATATTCATAATCTGTGCAGATTCACAAAACGCACGTTACATAGGCTACCTTGGCCTATAGACTATTGGCTGGTGGGGAAGGGAGGTGTTTAGTGTGCGCGGAACGTCCCCTAAGCTACTCTTCAGAATAATAAACTAGACCATGAAAGATGACAAAAAAGTTTAAGTAAAATTTTGTTACCCCGGAAATAACAGAAAATGGCGTTTTTTTTTATATGTAGCCCTCTTGTATCCAGAATACATAAATTGCATGAATGTATGTAGCTGAAATTGGTATACAGTCTTGCATAAGAAAAAATAAAATAAATGTATCATTTTGAGATATAAAAATTATGAGAAAGACATTTATTGTGCCATATATGTGTCAAACTAGACTATTAAACAATGTAGCCAGTATAAATCCAAGATCAAAGGGCTAGAAAAATAAATATTTTTTCGTCTCTATATATATGGAAAGGGAGGGGCTTTTATACTTTATAAGGGAACCTTCTGCATGAAAATTGTTGTAGCTATATATGTTGGGATATTATATATTACATGGGAGGATCCCAAAACATCAGAAATGATTAACAATAGCAATGTACTAATAATAACAATAATAATGCTTACAACAATGATATGAGTAATAGCAATAACAATAATATTAATCAAATTATTATAATAATAACGATGCTGATGATAATACATATATACATATACCAAAGGTTTTCCCCCCTTATAAGAGAGGTAGCCAAAAAACAAAGGCATAAAAATTTCTCCCACCCATTCCATCTCCACTCCCCTCAACCCTCTTCCCTCCCTCTTATCTTGGCACCTCCTGGATGACGGGTCATCCCTGCATCTCGCCCACTGCCCTGTTTCTGAAGCAATACAGCAAGACACAGTACATCCACAACAAGGCCGCTTCATTAAATCATACTGAAATAATGATAATAATAATAATAATAATAATATAATAATAATAGTAATATTAATATAATAATAATAGTAATAATAATAATAGTAATATAAGAAAATAATATTAATGTAATAATGATAATAATAATGATACAAATTATAACAAATATAGTGAAAAGAACAGATTGGTAATAATGGACGATTTGAGGAGAGCATGCGTGACTTGAAGGCACATGAAATAAACAGAAATATAGTAGCATGGCACACGAATAATTAATCGATAATAAGGTAAATGGAAGAAAAATGGAAAGGGTAAGTAAAAGTGGTGAAGTTAGGGACGTGAAAGATAGTACCTACTTAGTGTCGGGAGGTCTGAGAAGCCATTCTTGAAGGGAAAATGTCGAGGTGGATTTTGTCTATTCCAGGTCCCCAGTCCTCTTATTTGTGTTTTTGTAATTGGCAATGTAATGGGATTAAATTATTTTCCTTTGTTTCTTGTGTAGACACTTTTACTTACCCTTTCCATTTTTCTTCCATTTACTTTATTATCGATTAATTATTCAGATATCGTATTACCATATTCTGTTTATTTCACATGTTTTCAAGTCACGCATCCTTTCCTCAAATCTTCTATTACTAATCTGTTCTTTTCACTACATTTATTATAATTTTTGCCATTAATAATATGATTATTGCATTATTATTGTTGTCATAATCTTTATCATTATCATTATAATCATTATCATTATTAATTACTATTATTATTACCATTATCATCTTCATTATATTCATTAGAATGTTATATTTATTCGAAACCATGGCTCATTTTATTTGAGAGTTTTGCCATTTCTTCTTGATATGTATTTAAAACTAGTTGCTATGTGCACCGTTCTTATCTGTCCAGTATACTCGTATATTTGTTTTTAATATCTGATTTGCATATCATTCAGAAAGGTTGTGATTACGAGTACACCTTCAATAGATGAGCTTATTGATATAGTTTCTCTCACTGTGGCCGGAACTCGTACACTTAAAGCATCAAAACATGCAAGGGTCATATACTTTATATATAAGGTATACAATGTGTGGTGAACGAACTTGTCGCTTCTCACTCGAAGCTGCAGGTGCAAGACCTCCTCTCTCTCTCTCTCTCTCTCTCTCTCTCTCTCTCATGAACACCGTAAAACCACTGGAATACGTCAGGAAAATGTCTTTTACTTTACCAACATCCAAAAATTGCAGGGGGCATTAGCATGACTTAGATTACAACTGAAAAGAATGTCCATCAAGAAATAAACTGGCGACCCAGCTACGAAAAGTTCAAGAGAAAGATGTGGGAATGACACTAATAAGTAACACAAAAGTCGTAGAAAAAATACTGACGTAACGTGAAATTAGAGAGCTGGGCAAAATATGGGCAGTTAGCGCGAAGGCTCCATCTCAACCCGACCAGAAACTCTAAGACTCAAATATGAATCAGGAAGGGGAAGTCAGTGGTGTGGGAGTGTGAGCGTGGGACGACGTGATAATCGAATATATAGGGGGTGATGGGTTCGCCATCTGCTCGTAGGCGGCGAACAATGGGGAAATGCAAATCAGTGGTGCAGGAGGGGGTGGGCGGCGAGGGGGGACGGACCATCCCGGGCGGCACATCTGGCCCCTTTATTAGAGGGCGACAAATCGACATCATGGAACCCGCATCAGAGGCAGCACTACTTGCATACCGATTTTTGCAGAATATAATATTTAATGTATAAGTTTTTACTACATATATTTAACCATGCAATGCGTGATGACGTGAATTCATGATTAATGGATAAGTGGTAAAAGTTATTAAGGATAATGAATTGGAAATTTAATACAGTCGAGTAGTTCTGGGGACAGGGTGTCATTTTGACTCTCAACCCCCTAGGCAATTCATTGCACTACGTTACTGATATCAATATCTCTGATGGTATTGTTCAGCAACTTTGACTTTTACAAATGTAGATCCAACCAAATTTTCATATCACAATGTTAACACAGCACACAAAAACAAAGGAATAGATAAGTGAAAATAAATAAGCAAATGAATAGATACATAAAAAGAGATATGGAGTCGTCAATATGAACAACACAGTGTGGGTAGTCGCCGCTGCCATCCACACTCTTTTCCGCTAGCCTTTCTTTACTCATTCTTAACAAATGCACAAACCATCCTAGTATTCTTTTTTTATCAACCCTATTTTTCAACTACATTTCTACCCCGCTGTCCCTTTCACCCCATTTCTCACTCTATTCATCTTAGTAATCCCTACCATACTTTTTCAAACACTTCATCACAAATACATCTAAATTTCTCCTTTCTGCCTCGCTGATATTACAAGTATCTGTTCCATACAGTGCCGTAGCCACAAAAATCCCATTATACAATAGTCTTCACTTTGTGTTCGACCCTCGATATCTATTTTTCATGACATTTTTTTGTTCCCCTCAATATTTCCTCACCCCTCCATTTCTTGCCACATTAGTCTGAGATTTGTGTCTTGTTGTTGCATTAGGATTGCGCCAAGTTCGGTGGGGGACGCACTTGTGTATATTGTAAAAGGGGGTCTAAATGAAGGGGGGGTGTCCTTGAATGTATCGTCTGTAAAATCCTGATATACCAAGGAATGAAAATATATGATCAACAGAGGTAGGGCGTGGGAAACCAATGACTGCCTTGACCTTGCCCTGCGAGGTTAAAATTCTTTGTGAGTTAAGGACATGCTCTAAGAAGCATATATCTTTCTGGAGGAAGGAACAATTCTTAAGATTCAGTTTGAGACCTGCTTTTGCCAGTCGTGAGAAGACAGTGTGAAAAGTGTGTAAATGTTCGCTAACGGATTTGGAAGCGATGATCACGTCATCGAGGTACATAAACACTGAATGACCTATAAGACCAGCAAGTACTGTGTGCATAAGTCGTGTGAACACTGAAGGAGCTGAAACGAGACCCATGGCTAGTCGTTTGAAGTGATAATGACCTATGGACGTGCTAAAGGTTGTCAGAGGCCTAGACTCTGGAGCAAGGGGAATCTGGAAATATCCCGACATAAGGTCCAAGGTCATGAACACTACGTTGTTTTCACCGACGGAGTGCAAGAGGTCCTGTAATACAGGGATGGGATGTCTTTCTGGTATCATGATCTTATTTAATTCTCTGAAGTCTACTACTAGACGGAAAGAACCATCGTGTTTCGGGACAACAAAGAGAGGGAAATTCCATTCACTGATTGGTTTCTATGATGTCTTACGCAATCATGTCTGACGCAATCATATTGTGTGGCATTCAGTATGCGGAAATGTAACGTGGTTTAAAGTTCTCACGAAGGGGTATATGATGCTGAATGAGATTAGCGACTCCAAGGGGTTCACCTGGAGTGGCAATAGTATGTCTGAACCTATTGCAAAGTGTAAGCAAGTCTACTTGTGAATCAGGGAAGTCTATGAGATTGAAATGTGATGCACCAATGGGTTCTTTTGCTATGGGCACGTCGGAAATTGTGGTACAAACTTGGGAAGTAGGGAATTTCTCATCCATGACTTCCATGCGTGATGGATATACTTCGAAACTGCAAATGTTTGTACTGTGAGATAGAGGGGTGCGTTAGTGCCATTGGCAATTAATAGGCAAATATGACCTTTCTTTAACATAGAGCTGATGGCTGAAAGGAGGGAAATGCCACTGACACGGCAAGTTCCTGGCATACAGAGTACATCGGTGTCTTGTACTTCAAGAATTCGTATGTGTATATTTGTACACTCACAACGAAACAGCGTCTTTGGGCTAATAAGCACTGCATGAATGTGTTTGAATGTAGATAATACTTCTGAGACTGGGGTGGATTTGGTGTTAAAATCCTCTAAGAGGGACAAGAATGTTTCCTCAGGCGGAAAACAAAACTGTATTTAATTAGTGTTTTGCCCTGAGTTTTGCTGATTTGGACATGCGGAGGGAGTTAGTGTGTCTGTTACGTTTGGAACGCATGTCCACAGCAGTCAGTAAAGTAGAAGAGTTAAGAGTACCGGGGAGGGGTCGGAGTAGTTAAGCATTGGAAACTCTGTTGTATGAAAGTGGGATAAAATTGCACTAGCAGTTGATGCATCCTCGTGCGATGAAGCTGTGTGAATTTGAATGGAGGGAGTACAAGCAACTGACGCAGGGTCATATTCTGCCTGTGCCTGCTCGGCCATGTGAATGTAATTTACTTTGTGAGAGGTTGCTGATGGCAATGCAGGGAGGGAATGGTTTGCATAAATTATACAATTTTGAGCTGGGTAAATGACTATGTTATGTTGTTTCATCAATGTTAAACCTATGAGGGTATCAGCAGAAAAGTAAACGTCAGCTACGTAGGCGGTACTTGGAATGGATGAGCACTCATCACTAAAAGTAATGTCTAGGGAGAATTTACCAATTATCGGAATTGATACACTATCTACATTGCAAAGGTTGACGTCAGGGAGTTCCAAAATGGAGACACGTTTAGTTGCAATGAGGAATATATGGAAACTGTGTTTTGACATTATGTTAACTAGGGAGCCCTTGTTGAGAAAGATTGTCACTTTGTTGTTGCTAGACGTAGCATTGGATGCTAAGAAATGGAAAGACATGTGTGGGATATCTAGGGTTTGTACAGGTAAGGTTGATGAGGGAATTTCCGGGTATGGAGTAACTGTCCTTGATGTGCACTGAGTCTTGGTATTCTGTAGTCATAAAGGAGATCTGTTATGTGAATGCTTTACAGGAGAGTGATCTGGGGAGTTTGGTCTGTGTTGCCTCCATGCTAATAGCACACGTCAACGATCACTTGTGTGGAAACATGTACCGTGAAAATCGCAATATCAGGAAGAGTTGGAGTAACGACCCGCAGCGCAGTGATATTGAAATTGTTTCAGCCCTGGGCGTGATTCGAACCCGGATCTCCGTAGTGGCAGCAGGGAACTCTATCAACTGCGCCACGAGTTGTGTATATATATGTGTGTGTGTGTGTGTGTAATAATAATAATAATAATAATAATAATAATAATAATAATAATAAGTTTATTTCAATTGCAGTAGTACACTGACAATAATACATTGTAAAAGCTGATTAAGAATATAGGACTTAGAGGATATACACTGTACAGCTGCATAGAAAACTATCGTTAGTAAATCACGCTAATCATTTTGACACAAAACAACGAAACTATTTGAGACAAGTTGAAGTCTCCATCGGAAATAAGATTATCATGTCATAGTGAATCCATATGAACTCCGGAACTATTATTCGATTCATATTCATTCAGAAGGAATTCGAACAATTCGAACCCCAGAAATACCAACCCTTCGGTATCATAAGGTTGTGTTCATTAGCGAATGTTTCGACACCCCTACTAACGATAGTTTTCTGTGTAGCTGTACAAGTTCACATAGAGTTGATCATGTGTGTGTGTGTGTGTGTGTGTGTGTGTGTGTGTGTGTGTGTGTGTGTGTGTGTGTGTGTGTGTGTGTGTGTGTGTGTGTGTGTGACTTTTGCGTTGGAGTTTGTATTCGTGCAAAGTCGTAGACACTGGTGCGTCGCTAGATGCGGGGGATGGAGGACAAGTTCGTCGTCAAGCCCAGTGGTGGCGTGGAGATGGAGAATGTCCGACACATGGGAGTAATGTTGGATATTGCCGCCGACAGGTGGGAGGGATTGTCTTGTAGCTGGTGCTGCCCCTGTTCTCTTGTCGTGGATGCTGGACTATGTTGATTATTTCTAAGACAGATTGAACATTTTAGAAGCTCTGTCAAGGTATTCGAACCTGACCTGTGCGTACATAATCACGAAGCCAAGACGCTAGCAACCGACCTTTTGTAGCATCGTTCATTGCTCTATTGCTAGCGTCTTGCCTTCGTGGTTATGTACGCACAGGTCAGGGTTCGAATCCCTTGGCAGAGCTTCTAAAAAATCATGCTGGACGATGCAGAGAAGAGGGATTGCCTCGTAGTAGATGCTGGATTAGGAGCGTTGGAGCGTTTCTTCGTAATGGATGACGGACGAAGAGCGTTGGAGTGTTGTCTCGTAATAAATACTGGACGTCGAGCGTTGGAGCGTTGGCTCGTAAGTGATACTTGGCGATGCAATGAAGAGGGGTTGCTTCGTAGTAGATGCTGGACGAGGAGCATTGGAGCGCTGGCTCGTAAGTATTGCTTGGCGATACAACGAAGAGCGTAGAGTTGGGAAATAGCTATGTTCAACTGATGTATCTTAGCACGCGGAAACAGCTAATCCGTAGCCGCTGTCGCCAGAATGTAGAGGTGATGCTTCGGAGGAATGGTAGAGTTGTTGCCTCGTAGCCACTGCTTCACCACCAATATGTCGATTTGTTGCTTCGGAGAAATGTAGTGTTGAAATTTCGTAGCCACAGCTCGCCACCAGAATGTAGATTTGTGTTTGTGATCTACATTGAGTTTGGGGTCGTTGAGGCAAACGAGGTTGTGTTTTGTGACTTTAATCTCTCCTTCTACTCTGATCTACATTTCGAAACATTCTCCGAGGAAAACTCTGGAGGTTGCCAATGGCGTAATTTAAATGCACATGCTGGCTGTTGCCACAACAGGGAGCTGTATACAATTTATTCTCTACTACCTACGTCTACTCTATTTCTACAATATACAATACATGAACTGAGTATGGGCACTCAGTATTTATTCATAAGTGATTGATTTACAAGCAATGAAATACATATAAAAATATATATTGGTCTTATGGTGATTTTGCAGTTGCCAATGTCAGACACAGGTGTCCAGACGCTCGGTCCATTTGACCGGGTGAGGTCTAAATGCCCGCTGGGAGGTCAAACATAATAGGTGGTTCCCGTGGGAATTCTCTGGAGACGTCGGCGCCCCATCCTGTACTAATGCGTGTGTGCACGCTGGACATCTAAAAGATTGAAAATTTTCTTCAATCATCTTGCAACAGATATATATATATATATATATATATATATATATATATATATATATATATATATATATATATATATATATAAACATTCTAGAAGCTCTGCCAAGGGATTCGAGTCCTGACCTGTGCGTGGATAATCATGAAGCCAAGACGCTAGCGACTGAGCTACGTGCGACGACTCAAAAGGACTGTGCAAGTCCCTGACCACACTTCACGTGGCTGCAGAAGACGTAGTCTCACTTTCATCTAATCCCCATATTAGGCGAGCCCTCTGACAAGTTGTGCATGTTTAAAATGAGACTTCGTCTTCTGCAGCTACGTGAAGTGTGATCGGGGACTTGTACAGTCCTTCTGAACCATCGCACGTAACTCAGTCTCTAGCGTCTTGGCTTTGTGATTATGCACGCACAGGTCAGGGTTCGAATACCTTGGTAGAGCTTCTAAAAATGTTCAATCTGTTTTAAACATACACAACTTGTCAGAGGGCTCGCCTAATGTAGGGACTGGATGAAAATGAGACTAAGTCTTCTGCAGCTACGTGAAGTGTGGTCGGGTACTTGTACAGTCCTTTTGAACCATCGCACGTAGCTCAGTCGCTAGCGTCTTGGTTTCGTGATTATGCACGCACAGGTCAGGGTTCGAATCCCTTGGCAGAGCTTCTAAAAATGTTCAATCTGTCTTATATATATATATATATATATATATATATATATATATATATATATATATATACATATATATTTCCTCTGAAGATGCCTCAAAGGCTAAACCGGTCAGGAATTCAGTATCTTTTTCCCAATCGTGTCTTTCCATTCTTACCCTTCATACACCTATATATATGTATGTGTATATATATATATATATATATATATATATATATATATATATATACACATACATATATATACTAAGCTTAGTTACCGCGTTGCTCTCTGGTGTCATAGAAAACGGGCTTCAGGAATGTACATTCCATTCGTCTCAAACCTGGTTATAAGATCATATTAGATTTCGAGACTTTTCATGATCTGAGTGGTGAAGTGGTAACACTTGGGACTCATGCTCAGAAGGACCCGAGTTCAAAGCTCACGACGGCCAGGCATGAATGCTCGTATTACATCGCTGTCACTAACGATTTATCCTAATAGTTACAACGGCGAAGCGATTAGCTTAGTTACCGCCTTGGTCTTTGGTGTCGTTAAGTCTCGCTGAAAACGGGTTTAGGACTGTAGATTTCAGTCTGCACAGCCCTGGGTATAAGATCATATCAGGTTTCGAGAATTTTAACGATCTGAGAGGCGGAGTGGTAGCGATTGGGTCTAGCGCTTAGAGGGACCCGAGTTCAAAGCTTGCGACGGC
>NW_027467712.1:215000-295000 GCF_046742065.1 Oratosquilla oratoria
TGAGTTCCGTCGATAAAAAAGGGTAACCGGTCGTCCTGGGAGAAGGAAAGAACGTTCCAGGGAACACCCCCGGCAACGCGCATAGCAGGCTTGGCGATTCTGATATGCCAGGTTGCAAGCCAGTCCCCCACCATAAGTTCTATTTGTGGTTGCCATGCACATATAACTATGATTCGCCCTCTGACACCCACACCTACCACCGAGCCTAACGAGGGGAAACTAGGATTTGGATATATTAACCCAATAGACCCAGGGGTCGTGTGAGAGAATACACACACACCACCTTGACGCTAGGTGGGAGACAGCCACGGACCGTGCAGCGTCGGCCCAGACATTGGCTGCTTGGCTCAAGATGTGCCTAACCCAAAAATCTAAGTCAGGCAGCCCAGCCAATTTGTTTCTGTGAGCCAAGAGGGACCACCTGTCCTGGCCTGAATAGAAAACCAAAGAGGCGTGTTGTTAGTTGCAGGGGGACATCTCAGTGCAACCACAGCACTGGAACATCACTCAGCCTCCAGGTCCTGCAGGAATGCCACACACGGCAAACACGTGGTTTAGTGACCCAGAACGGGGTTGGATAACCATTGACACACAGTTCATATCACCCTTTTGATGGTTTTCTTTTCCTCCATCTAGGCGTCCAATACACCTTCACTTGGCTGGCAACTCGTGGGGTAACCGGTTTAGTCGCCGACAATCTAACCATGCGGCAGTTGGTGCTGTGTTATATGGTACCAGTAGGGCAACTGCCTCACCTGATTATTCTGAATTTACATTATCCCCATTTTTTTGTGTGTGATAAGAAATCATATGCTGCATCCCGAAGTAATGTGCGCTAGTCCATTTAATACACTTATATTTCCAAGTATTGTTCTCCATATTGTTCATGTTTTTCCTTTTCTCTGATATCTTTTTTCTAAAGTTTACCCACGTTGGTATATATGGTTTCTCTTATGTTTCTGTACTTTCTACTTTCTCTATCGATTCCCTTACGGCATTAGAGAATTACAATTCGATTGTGTCCTTATTATTTCTTGGAGCTTCAAATCTGTTGATAATTTCTTCTCTGAAATTCCTTTTTTATACTTTGCCATTACATAGCGTATTTTCTTCTTAAAGACTGTTTACTTCTCTGAGCACAGAATCTGAATATAAATGTGCAGCCTACCGTTCCGTTCGACGGTCACTACCTATGTTTATTTTATTTAAAAAAAAATAATAATAATAATAATAACGCCGCTCCTCTCATAAAATGGAGTCTTTTTCGTTATTTGTTGTTCCATTTGGACTTAAGCCCCTTTACAATTTACACACTTCTGGAAGAAAGTGTTAATTATTCTCATGTTGCAATTCTCTGCGAAATTAAGTGGTATCGCCTCTTATTTCTCTCATCTACTTCAAACTTCCAAACACACGATTTACCTACCATATTCTTCCCCACTTTAACACTAAAATCGCCAACTAACAATGAGTATTCATTTGTTTGTTTTTTTGGGTCATAACCTAACTTATACAATAATTGAAAATCTCATTTTCATTGTCGGAACTATATAAAGCTAGTGCATAAGCCTGAACTACTTTTAGTGTACCTTTACATACCCTAATCACAATCCAAACCACCCTAGCTGACACTATTAAATTTTATTACGTAAACAGCAACCTCTGGATTAATTAAGAATCCTACTACACTATATATTTCCTGCTTACATTTTTAGTAGAACAAAGTTGTTCTTCCTCGTGGTTGAATGTCCAACGTTTTGCTTGCTGGAACCTTTTCAAGTACAGACGAAGAAGACCAACTAAAGCAGTGGTTCTTAACCTTTTTCAGTGCCCTTAGTACCCCTTGATATTTCAGAAAAAATTCTCGTACCCCCATCCAATACAAATACAATGCAAGCATATGAAAAGGATAGTGATACAAACCTTACTTTGGTTTCTCATTGTAAATATACACGGACGTTTGGGCCAGCATTCTCATCCTTTCCCTGTGTTCAAACCCCCCCCTTCTCCTCCTCCTCCTCTTCCTTCCACCCTTTCTTCTTTTCTCTCCCCGTTCCCTCCTTTCCCCTTATTTAATCTCAAGCATTTGTATCTCAACTTGTACTTGAAAAAGCTAATAAGCGAAACGTCGTACAAATAAAGGCTCCGTCCTCATATAATGTTTAACTCGTCAATCTTGTCGGCAACTGCCACTTTCATGAAAAATATACAGTACCATCGCACTGGCTATCATGTCTCGTACCCCCAGGTTCAAGGTTTCGTACCCCTTAGGGGTACGGGTACCCCAGGTTAAGAACCACTGAACTAAAGATATGGAAACCGTATCTTATCCGCCCCGTCGCTGGCCCTTCTGAATCTATTATTTTTTTTAGTTTGTATTCTTTGTCTTTGTATTTGGAAAAGGATCCAACAAGCGAAACGTTGCTCAATAAATACTTTGTCTTCAAATGTTTTTTTCTTCTTCTTCTTATCTTTGGACCTATGTTTATCCTCGCCTACTGTGCAACGGAGGCCTATCATCTGTTCAATTCTTTCCGGAAAATGTTGGATTTTATTTGATAGTACTAGTTGTAGCACCACGGACCCAGGCAAACTCCACTCCCGATTACTGAAGGAATGCGCCAGCGAGCTTGCGTATCCCTTGTCAATTCTTTCCAACGTGCCAATAGCCTGTTACCTTCTCCAGTCGTGGAAGTTGGATCTCCTATCCACAAGAAAGGATTTCGTATTTATCCCCTGAACTACAGACCCCATCCCTTGCAAAATTATGGAGTGAATAATCTGAAAGTCCTTTAAACTTCTCAGAAGTAGGTAGAAACAACTTCGCCAACCGTGTAGTTAATGAATGGAATAAACTTCCTGCTGAGGCAGTGCAATGTAGTTCCGTTCGCAGCTTAAGATTCGTTTAGATCAGGGGTTCCCAAAGTGGTCGATGTCGACCCCCAGGGGTCGATGAGACCATCCAAGGGGTCGACAAATACCCAAGGGGTCGAAAGCGGGTCAGTAGATTGCTAGGGGATCGATATCGACCTTCAGGGATCGATGAGACCATCCATGGGGTCGAAAAGGGGTCAGTAGATTGCTAGGGGGTCGAAAGAGGTCAGTAAATTACTATGGGGTCGAAAGGGGTCAGTAAATTACTATGGGGTCGAAAGGCAGTCTTTAAGATTAAATGGTTAACATGAAATTATCTTGTTCTCTTCCCGTACTGAAAGAGTGAGAATAATCAACCAACCAATATCTAAACTTAAAGAAAACCATGTCAGTTCACTCTGAGTCGAAAATCCTCCCCATTCTGTGCATATAGGGAGAATCTCACATACACACAACCACATCGTGAATATCAAGATGACGAGCTTGTGTAATATTATTGGCTTGAATATTACTTATAGTAATATAATAAAGAATATATAATATCACTCTTAAAGCTATTGGTAAATTATAAATATTTTAAAACACTTATGTTTATGTATATGTGAAAGTGTCTATCATTATTGGAACGCCGTCGCCTTGATGAATGTTGCCATTTGGCCCTTTCATAATGGATGAAAATAAATAAATAATTTATAAATAAATAAACGAATAGAATAAGTAAAATCCACAAACACGAAAATGGTGACTATAGTACTTTAGAATTACCATAAGTGATTTATGAGACCTAGCAAGAACCACAGTAAAGAATTAAAACAATAATATCAACAACAAAAATTATAACAATCATAATGATGGTAATAACACAACTGATAACTAAGATCATAATAATAATAATAGTAATAATAATGATAATAACAAATATAATAATAATAATAATAATAATAATAAATTGACATAATTTGTGAATTAATAGTTTGGGAGTCTATAGAAAATCTTAAACTTTACTAGGGGGTCGATGAGCTGAAAAGTTTGGGAACCCCTGCTCTAGATAATTGTTTGATGAGCATCGATAAGGAATGACCGATTAATTATCGTTTAATGAGATGTAATCACAGCAAGCATATCGTTTCATTGTTGCGCGCAGACCTGAGGGTATAAAAATCACGTATGGACCTCATAATCGATATTTATCGACGTTAGTTAGTTAGAGGGCAGGATAGATAAGATGGGGGAGAGGGAGGGAGAGGGGGATAGTGATTTAGTGGAAGGAAAGAAGGAAATGGAAGGAAGTAAGAGTTATGATAGATGTGGGGCACACCCACTTGCTCAGTTAGTTTATAGTTGTTGTGACTTTATAATAATTGTATCGACGTAAAAAATATAATGCAAATAAATACATTTATGCGAAAAACTGAAAGTATCGTACGCAATTATATATAAAATTTTATTTTCAAGTACTACTGCGTATAAATATTATATAAATATTTTTCTATATTATATTATACAAAAATTAATATTTAAATAATAATAATTATTTAAATGTTAAAATATGTTTATTAAACAATAATGCTTCTTAAAAAAATGTATAGGCAAACTTAAAGGGGTAACTTCAAAAGATTTGTGCAGCGACAAATGGAATGTCATTTGTCAACACAGTTATATTTCTGTATATATACGAATATTCCTTTATAAGGAAGCACATTGGGTTGATAAAAAGGGGAACAACACTCTTTCTATAGTCATATGTGTTGAGCTAAGTTGAATTCTAATTGTCTAATTCAGGGGTTCCCAAAATGGTCGATATCGACCAAGGGGTCGACATATAACCACGGGGTCGAAAGGGGGTCAGTAGATTGCTTGGGGGTCGAAAGAGGTCAGTAAATTACTGTGGGGTCGAAAGGCAGTCTTTAAAATTAAATGGATAGCATGAAATGATCCTGTTCTCTTCCCGTACAGAAAGAGTGAGAATAATCAACCAACCAATATCTAAACTTAGAGAAAAACCATGTCAGTTCACTCCGAGTCGAAAATCCTCCCCATTCTGTGCATGTAGGGAGAATCTCACATACACACAACCAAATCGCGAATGAGCATCAAGATGACGAGCTTGTGTAATATTATTGGCTTGAATATTACTTATAGTAATATAATAAAGAATATGTAATAAAGAATATATAATAATGATATTACTAGCGTTAATAACAATAACAACACCAATAATGATAATAAACTGATATAATTCGTGAATTAATAGTTTGGGGGTCTATAGAAAATCTTAAACTTTACTAGGGGGTCGATGAGCTGAAAAGTTTGGGAACCCCTGGTTTAGATAAACACCTAAGCAAGATGCTGTAATACCTGTCATTTATTCTATATTATTTATTTGTTATTATTTGTCTGTTCATTACTATTTGTTTATCATTTATTACTATTTATCTGTGAATTTATTATGATTTATTATTTACCTGTTTGTTTATTATTTAACTTTACATATTTGTCTATTTGTTTATTTTATTTGCTATTATTTATATTATTATATTTTTATTCATTTATTTATCATTATTATAATCTTTTTCGCATCCGACCCGGTTATGGACTAAAAGGTCTCCTGTCGGCATGCTCCTCTTTTGTAATCTCATCGTTGACGAAAATCAATTTGCCTTTAGGCATAACAGATTAGCGTCTAATCAACATTTACAATTATTTGTAATGCACTGAATCGATGACATATAGAGGATGTGATCTTATTTTATTTCGTCAAGGCTTAGATCGTGTTTATTGCCGGTTACTTATGGCTAACTTAACAACCATTGCGATTCCAGGGAATATACAGTATTACGCTGGATTGAATTTGTTATTGTAGATCGAACTATGAATGTTTCTATAAATGACTAAGGTCCTTAAATCAAGCGATGTTTCCGGAGTTCTGTCCTCGGTCCACTGTGACTTCTCCTTTTTACAAACTAAAACCCCAACAAAGTTATGTCGTAGCACATTAGTAAAATAATACTGATAACCCACTTTCGGTCCACCTCCTCCCGTCCGGACTGTCCTCTCTGCTCCCCCCCCCTCAGCAAGACGCTGCCCTCCGTAAGGCCGTTGCAGCCCTTCAAGCGCGATGTACAGCACTCGAAGACCGCTTCGCTTCCATTGACACCAGGATTGACAGTCTTGTCTCGGCCCAAACTACTACTGCCACCAGACTCTCCACACTGGCGGATTCCCAACAAACCCTCGTCTCCTCCATCTCCATGCTTGCCGAGAGAATGGAATCCATTGCAACTCGTCTCGACAAACTCTGTAAGTTACAACCCAGTACCAGCCAGTCTTCCTCGAATCGTCCATCCACCTCCAACTCCGGTCTCCTACCAGCAAACGCAACGTTCGTAACTAACATTCACCTAGACCTCCTTTCATGGAACATCAATGGTATCACCAACCACACAAAGTACACACAATTGAAGGCATATGTACAGATACACCACCCTTGTGTCATTTTTCTCCAGGAGGCGTTTCCAAACCGGCCCAACACTGCACCACAGGCACCCTCCCTTCCCGGATATATCCCCTATATTCATACGATACGAAACGGTCTTCTAACATACATACACAATACACTGATACACCGTCTTCTGCGCTCCTCTACAGACCCTGACGTAACATTCCAACTCTTCGAGATAGAAATTGGGGGCGGAATCCTACAGCTCTGCAATATCTACTCTGCTCCCGCACGCCTTCGCCCAGCCAACTCTTCCACCACCTACGATAAAAGGTATAACATATGCAGGGGATTTCAATGCTCGACATCCTGCATTGGGAGATCGTCCTGGCACCACTAACCGCCCTGGTGTTCACCTGCTATCCTTCATCCGACAACATCATCTGACTCGCTGGGACACAGGTGGCGCCACACACTCCCAGGGACGCACCCTGGACCACGTCCTCACCTCTGGCTTGGTATCATCCCGTATCCAGTGCTCCTCAGTACCTGCATTATTCTCAGACCATATTGCTCTTCCCTTCCACTATTCTCTTCCTACGATACCTACACCCCCTATCACGCGCCTACGCCTCACCATACCCCCCAAGTACTGCCCGACGTACATTTCATACATGACCTGCATACTACCTACCTTAGATTGTTCCTCCCCCGACCAGTTATACACCAGCCTTGTCTCCGCCACCCACGACTTTTACAGGCTTTACGTATCACGACCCCACCTCCAACGTCGCCCTCCTCCTCACTCGTGGTACCTAGACACCCGACTTCAGGAAGCACAGAAAGAAGCGGAGCGCGTTGGACTCATGTTCCAAACTAACCCATCTCCTGAACTACTTCATCGTTACCAGCAATCCAGAGACGATTTAACAACCCTCCTAGAATGTGTAAGTACTGACTCCTGGAAGAGATTCACGGACAGAATCAATCTCCAAACTAGTGTAGCCTCCATGTGGCACCTTATTCGCAGGGTAATTAAGAAGACTCCTGCTACTGCCCGTCATCATTCCCCCACCGTATTTGCCGAACAGCTCATCGACACGTGGTCAAACCAGTCCAACCCTGCCAATCTACCTACCCCCGTCCAAGATGCCCTCTCCTCCGGTGCTCTTGCTCGTGGACTCCGCCTAGTACATGCACTGCTGCAAGAGGATGATGAAGACAATATACCAATCACTGAAGATGAACTACGACGTGCTCTCTTGAGAGGTAAAGCCACGTCCCCTGGGGATGATGGCATTACCTACAATGTGCTACGTTTACTGCACCGTGTACCCGGTAACCCCCTCCTTCGCCTCTACAATATGTGTCTACAAGATGGATATATCCCACATGCCTGGACCACAAGTACAATAATCCCCATACCCAAGCCCGGTACAGCAAATTTCAGGCCCATCTCCCTTACATCCTGCTTCTGCAAAGTAATGGAAAGAATCTTGCTCACCCGACTGATGTACCAACTACAAGATCGCCTTTCTTTACGTCTCTTCGGCTTTCTACCCCAACGCAACACCCATCACTGCCTCGTCGACTTATATTCTCGCCTCTCCCGTGATAGTGTTGTGGCATTTGTAGATCTAAAAAGTGCATTTGATGTTGCTAACCGAGACGTTATTTTAGATCAATTAATTTAATTTGGAATTAAGGGTAAATTGTTACGATGGATTAAGAGCTACCTAAGTAATCGGACCTCCCGTGTCTTCTTCAGCGGTGCCTACAGCTCCTCACGGGATTTTCATCCCGGCACTCCTCAAGGAGGGGTACTAAGTCCATTTCTCTTCAATATACTAAAGCATCGTCTCATCACGTCTTTGCCCACTATTCCTGAGGTCACAATTACATGCTACGCAGATGATCTATGTATTCACTCTACTTCCCCAACACACCTACAACTTTTTCTTACTTCTCTCTCCCAGGCTTCTGCTAACTGTGGCCTTGTTGCTTCCCCACAGAAGAGCAGAATTTTCTCCTACCGCCCTCCTGCCACGCTGCCAGAGTTCATGATTGGAGACTGCATCATCCCACTAAGCTCCCAGTACTGCTACCTTGGTGCACCAGTACGAATCTCAGAAACTCTTCCTGCCCGGCGTCAATCCCATCCCGTAATTCGTGAACTGCTAGATCGTCTCCAACGTCGGCTCCGGCCTCTCCAGTGGCTCACCAACAACTCTTCCGGTATCTCCATCCCCGTGGCCAGAACTGTCTACATTACTTTTATACGCTCTGTTGTTGATTACCTCTCCCCTGCCTTAATTCAACTTCCTCGATCTGCTTTAGAGCCACTGGATATTTTTCAGAATAAAGCCATGAGAATCATTCTCGGTTGCCCAATGACTACCAGAATTGTCAACATGCAACGGGAATTACGGCTTCCATCCCTAGTTGAGAGGATTTATTCTAACGTCACCTGCCTCACAGTTAAGTGTATATACTTTCCCCACCTCTCACCGCACTTCACAGCACTGGTCAGAGCTTCTCTCAGCCCCGCTCCGCCCGTCCCCCCCCCCTCATGCCCCCCGGTCGCCGTCTTATAAAGTCTATCTCCTCCTTTGTTCGCAGCCTAGATTTACAAGTACCAGTAGCTGACATAACCCCAGGCCCTCCCCCGTGGGCGCTACCATCGCCTGTGGTTAGCTTCACTCCTACAGCAAAATGTGACCCACCTCCTCTACAACTACAGCTGGCCTTGGAACATGTTACCCAGGTAACATCCTCCATCACTGCTCCGCATCGCCTCTACACTGACGGATCACTACAATCAGATGGTGCAGCTGGAGGAGCAGTCTACTCACCTGACCTACCGCCGCTTCCTGAGGGCTGGGTCGGTCGTCGACTCCGAGATCACTCCAGCTCCACGTTGTGCGAACTATACGTCATCTTAGATGCTATCAGTCTCGTTTTTCCAAAGAGGAGTTAATGCTGTCATTATATGTGACTAAGCCTGCACTGCAATCCCTCTCCGCTATTCATCCCACTCACCATTCTGTTGTACAACAAATCCTTTCCTTTCTATCCCTACTGACTATCCGTAATCTCTGCATTAAATTTATTTGGATTCCATCTCATGTAGGTTTGCACCATAACACCAAAGTAGACCGCCTAGCAAAGGAAGCCTGCCGACTCCCCCGTCGTGGTGATGGACGACCTCTCTCCCTGCTATGTTACCTCAACAGGGTCCGCTCCGCTGCACTTCTACCTGAGCAACGTCGACGGGACACCGAGAGACCCTTCAGTGTCACCATCACCCACTACGAATCCGTATGCCGCCACAAATACACGTACCGCCGCAAGGGACTTATGGTTCGTCGCCACAATGTTGTCACAGCCCGACTGCGGCTAGGCTACCGTCCACCGTGGCAGGTCGCCGGGGTGGAGGGCGAGCCTGCATTCACAGAATGTCGCCTATGCCACGATCCACTAGCCAACACCATCGAGCACTACTGCCTAGCGTGCTCCACTGTAAAACATCTAATACCCCAGGGACTACCATTAGATGCAATCTGTCGTCATCTCCTATCACAAAATAGATTAGATGAAATACTTGTCCGTTACCCCCGCTTTGGTGGGTTCTCATAATACCTGATGTCCTGCGTGACATCTCAGTCTTATTCCCTTTTGAATGAATGTACAAAACCCAGTGTCCTATGTTACCTGCAACTCATGTATTGTATGTGTATATATATAAGTGTATGTGTACGTGTGTAAGCATGTGCATCCCAGTTGCCTTCCTACATTCATTATGAAAACCTCCCCCCACTGTATGACGCTATTGCGTAATAAAAGAAGAAAAAAAAAATCGGAGAAGAATAAGCAAAAGTACAAAGGTCCACGCAACGCGCCGGACACGTGACCTGAGGCCCCGTCCCTTCCTGTGTACCTCACTACTTCTGTATAAAAACACATTGTTCTCTACTCTGTAATTCACATCTGCTGAAGAGGATCACAGTTGTGATCGAAATATATAATCTTTATATTTTCGCTTATTCTTCTCCAAAAGTGGGTCATCAGTATTATATTACTACAACTCCAAGTTCCAAAAAAGGTATAAAATGTTTGCGGACAATCTCAAGATTTAACTTCATAACTTTGCACTTTCATCCACTCGCGTTCATCCTTCACAAGACATGCAGAGGAAGTGATGCCCTGCAACCTCTTCTTAATCGAGATTCTCCACTAGTAAATGCACTCGCTCTCCATTTGCAAACGTCATACTACTGTAGCCAAGCCCTTCCTTACTTAATTATTGTATATATTTATTGTATATGTATCTCCTTTATTGTATATGTAACACTTCTTTGTTATACATGAGTACGTAATATCATCATATATTCATTGTAAATGTTTTGTATAAGTAAGCCTATGTAGTCATTACATTATATAAGTGCCCTATACATAATTATATAACCGAATATATATACGTCATTAGGCGTAAGCTAAACGCGTATGCGTCTATGCCAATTGTACACGTCATAGAATTAAGGTACTAAATATATTTTACCCTTAACCATTTTGCATGCATATTCATCAGTATATGTAATTGTTCTGTTGTTGCTGTATATTCCTATGTATATACCTAGATATGTTAGTATGTATTGTTTTGCCCAATCTTTTTTCCGCCTAGCAACAATATCAGAAACTAGGCCACGGGCGCGTCTTAATGCCCAAGCTAGGCCCCCAAGCATTCGCTTGTGACAGATTACTTCCTGCCATACTTGCGTGTAGACCTCCGCAATAAACTCCTACCAAAATACTGCGTGTTTGGCACTTACCACATTGGTGACCCCGGAGTGACAGTGCCCAAGTGACCATAATACCCAGTGCTCCATACCTAACTGATTTAGGGTCATACACATGCGTATTCATAAACTGTGACTCGTCACGCGCATGGAACTACGCATTTACGAAATTCAAAGTGCGCATGAAATAATCGGAGTGTGCGGCATTGTTAACAGTCCTGATCTACACGCAACACGTATACGATACACAACACGTATACTGGGAAACATCCGACAACAACAACATGAATTCCCCTTCTCCGCCTACAACCACTGTAGCCACTTCAACGACGACAGCAGCAGCAGGAAGCACTTCTTCCTCTACGCATTCCACGACTTCGGCCGCCGTCGCTGTTCGACCTCCACCATTCGACGAAGCATCGCCGGCAAGATGGTTTTCGTTGCTAGAGGCGCAATTTGCACTAGCTAACATAACCGTCCCCCAAACTAAGTTCAACTATGCACTTGCGAACTTAACCATCCCTGTGCTCAACCAGCTCGACGACGATGTCGTTACTTCCGGTGACTACGACCGCTTGAAGAAGGCGCTAATCGACGTCCTTACCAGGTCTCCGCCGGAACTCTTCGATGCCTTGGTCCACCAGAACAATATAATGTATGATAAACCGACGACCTTCCTACGAGAACTTCGCACCATAGGTAAGCAACTCGGTGTCGACGACGACTTCATCTGCCTAAAGTTTTTACGTGCAGTGCCAAGTGACATACGACCACTACTTGTTACACATGCCGGTTCCCTAGATGAGTTGGCCCGTGTCGCTGACACTCTCATGGCCCATGGCCACGGAAACAAAGGGATAAGTGCGTCATCAGTGAACAAGCCTGTGCCAAGGGCTCCACGGAGTGATAGTGATAGTGTTTCGTAGTGGTAACCCCACTACACGTGTTTCAGCATCCACTACCTTTCCACTCGGATTAACTCCCTTCTATGACGGTCAAAGACCACGGGTGTGCCGTTACCACCTCTTCTACGGCAACAGTGCTAGAACTTGCAAACAATGGTGCATATTGTGCCACACTAGTGCTAACGTGTTGCCTAGTTCACGTCCTAATTCACGCCCTAACTCACATTCTTCATCCCCAGGACCTCAGCTTAACACGTCGGGAAACTTGACGGGCAGTCTGTAGAAGTATCCCTTGCAACCGCAGGACTGCCTCTCGTCATTAGTGCCACTATAGGTTGCAAGAACTATGAATTCCTTATAGATACCGGTTCTCAAGTATCGCTCATTCCCTACGACTCAAGTTTAACTCCACTGCTCCGTTCCACGGTAGTACAACTTACTACTGCTTCCGGTACCCGTATTCGTACGTACGGTGAAGTCGACGTGGAACTTGGGATTCGACGTATCAGACGTTCTCTCCCATGGTCCTTCGTCGTGGCTGATGTCGTCCGCCCAATTCTCGGTACTGACTTTCTAATCTATAACTCCCTAGTAGTTGATTGTAGAAATCGCATCCTCCACGACCCCTCCACTGCATGCACCATTCCCCTTAAGGCTTCTCCTCTCCCTATCTCTTCACATGCGGTACATTATGGGGATATTGATTCAAGAGCCATTGCTCTTCTTTCAAAATTCCCCGTACTTACCGCGCCCCGACAACTGTCTGATCCTCCACCAGTAGAAACTACAACCTATCATCATATTGATACAGGTGATTCTTCCCCTATATCCTGTAAATTAAGGCCATTGACAGGTGAGAAGCTCAAAGCGGCAAAGGATGAATTTCAATTTTTGCTTAATGCAGGGATCATATGACGCTCCAACTCACCTTGGGCGCCCCCACTTCATTTGGTTCCCAAGAAAGAACCACATTCCTGGAGACCTTGCGGAGATTACCGAGGTCTAAACAATGTAACTGTAAATGACAAATATCCCATACCACACTTGCGCTCTCTCACCATGTCACTTAAGAATAAGGTTATATTCACTAAGTTAGACTTACAACGTGCATATCTGCAAATTCCTTTAGCTGAACAAGATATACCTAAGACTGCGATATGCACGCCATTTGGCTTATTTTAATTTTTGTACATGCCTTTTGGATTGAAAAATGCCGGAGCCACATTTCAGCGCTTTATAGATACCCTCTTAGCTAACGTAAACAACACGTTTACGTACCTTGGTGATGTACTGATTGCTAGTGAGACCCTTGAAGAACATATTTCAGATGTTCAAACTGTTCTTTCTATTTTGGCTCAGCATAACATGCGACTTTCTCTTGACAAATGTCAATTTTTCAAGTCAAACCTTACCTTTCTCGGTTACGAGATTAGCTCACAAGGGATTAAGCCACCTAAAGACCGCACCACGGCCATTTCCGATTTCCCTCTGCCTCAGACTTAACAGGCTTTGCGCCGTTTCATGGGTACAAAGGATTACAAAGGCAAAGCATGCCGACAGGGGACCTTTTGATCCATATCTAGGTCGGATGCAAAAAAAAAAAAAAAAAAAAAAAAAAAAAAAAAAAAAATATATTAATAATAAATTAAAACTATAACAATGTAAATAACAATTAAAATACATAAATAAATGCATTGGTATAGTTGAATAACAAACAAACAGGTAAATAGTAAATGATAATAAATTGACATATAACTAATAATAAATGAAAATCAGACAAATTATAACAAAACAAAAACAAATAATATAACATAAATTATAATAATTACAGCATCTTACTTAGGTATTTGTCTAAATGATTCTTAAAGCTTCGAACTGAACTACATTGCACTACCTGTGCAGGAAGTTTATTCCATTCATTAACTACACGGTTGGCAAAGTTGTTTCTACCTACTTCCAAATTGAATCTATTTCCGGACAGTTTGAGACCATTGTTTCTTGTCTGATTCTCATTCAATGTGAAAATTTGGTCACTTTTGATGTTGTCAATTCCCTTTAAAATCTTAAAGACCTGTATCAAGTCACCTCTGAGTCTACGCTTTTTTAGGGAAAACAGATTCATGTGCTTAAGTCGATTTTCGTATGATTTATTTTTGATATTTGGAATAAGTTTTGTGGCTCGCCGTTGTACTTTTTCCAGTCTGTCAATGTCTTTAATGAGATTCGGTGACCATACGGAAACAGCATATTCCAAATGTGGACGAACTAACGATTTATATAGCTTGTTAATGAGTGATGGACTTTTGAAATCAAAAGATCGCGCAATCAATCCCAGAATCTTATTTGCTTTCTCAGAGGCTGAAATACACTGCTTGGATGATTTGAGGTCGTTACTGATAATTACGCCGAGATCTTTTTCACTATCCACTTTTGTTAACGAATTTCCAAATAACTTGTAATCGTACTTGCTGTTATTTTTACCTATGTGCATTACCTTGCATTTACTTGTGTTAAATTTCATTAGCCACTTTTCAGACCATTGCTGTAATTTATCTAAATCTTCTTGAATATCTAATTGGTTTGAGTGATCATTTGCCACTCCGCACAGTTTTGTATCATCAGCAAATTTGGAAACAGTAGATTTTAGTCCATGGTCTATATCATTTATATACTATGAATAGAAGTGGCCCAAGAACGGAACCCTGAGGAACTCCACTTGCAACACTTTTCCATCCAGAAGTTTTTCCATTTAAAACAACTCTCTGTTTTCGACCTTTCAACCAATTACTAGTCCAACCTAATAGGCTACCACTTATTCCATGCAAAGCTAATTTAGTAAGTAGTCTTTCGTGTGGGACGGTATCAAAAGCTTTTGCAAAGTCTAGATATATTAAATCTATATTGTTTCTTTTGTCATAATTCGAGACAACTGTGTTGTAGAATTCGAGTAAGTTAGTCACGCAAGAACGTTTCCGTCTGAAACCATGTTGGCTATCATTTATCAAACGGTTACTTTCTAAATGATATTCGATAGCATCTCTGATGATAGTTTCCATTATTTTTCCTACGATCGAAGTCAAACTAATAGGCCTATAGTTATTTGGTTTCTTTTTGTCACCTTTTTTGAATATGGGAGTAACGTTAGCTAGCTTCCATTCTCTTGGGACATCTCCGGATATGATGGATTTCTTGAAAATAATTTCTAATGGAACAACAATCTCATTTTTCATTTCCTTTAAGATTCTTGGATGCCAACCGTCAGGCCCTGGTGTTTTATTAACTTTGAGTTTGTCTATACACCTTTTAATTGTTTCTTTTGTTATATTTACCGTAGTGAGTAAGTTTACCCCAGACTTTTCACAGGTTTCAGTTTGGAATTCACTTTGAGGTGTTTCGTTTACGAATACCGAGCTAAAATAATTGTTTAAGAGATTACACATTCCTTCATTTGAATATTCAAGTTGACCGTCAGCAGATAATAGTGGACCAATGTGATTCCTAACAACCTTTTTATCTCTAATGTAACTATAGAATTCTTTGGGATTCTCTTTGGATTTATCAGCGATGTTCATTTCGTATTGTCGTTTTCTTTTTCTTATTGTCTTTTTTAAATCTCTCTGTATTGATACATAACTTTCATAGTCATTAGATGCACCCGAGCACTTATATTTCTTATAAGCCTGTCTCTTTTTAGCAATACTTTTTTCAGTTTCTTTGTCGAGCCACTTTGGGCGAGCCTGATTTGGGGGACGTCTGTCCTTAAAAGGAATGTAAGTTTGAATCATCTTAGTGAGCGTATTTTGAAATATTTCCCACATCTGATCTACAGGCCTTTCGTTTAATTTTTCCTCCCAATCTGTAAGCTGAAGCTCCTGACGTAGTTCTATGAACTGAGCTTTACTGAAATCGGGTATTTTAGAAGCACAAGTATCTATTCTAAAATTGTTTAGGAGTTTGAATCTGACTAAGTTGTGATCACTATTTGCAACAGATTCACCGACTTCTACATCAGTTGCCATGCTTTCGCGGCTAGTGGTCAATAAATCGAGTAAGTTTCCATATCTTGTGGGCTCTTTTACATGCTGAATTAAGTAATTGTCACCAAGAAAATCAATCAAGCGACTACCTATATGGCCATGTTCAAGGGTCATCCAATCAATGTCAGTAAAATTGAAATCACCCATTATCAATAAATCCCGGTTGCAGAAACTAGACAGTTCTTGAAATAACAGTTTGTCGTCTGCTAATGATAATGTCTTTGGCCTATATATTACACCTATATTCATTTTTTGTCCATTTGTTTGGGTTAACTCAACCCACAAACTGTCATATGCATCCTGTTTCACTTTCTCTAAAACACAAGCATGAACATTGTTTTTAACGTACAATAGAACACCCCCACCTTTCTTGTGGTTTCTATCCTGATGAAAGTGTTTAAATCCCGCAATATTAAATTCAGCTTCGAACTCTGTACCATTTAACCATGTCTCAGTTATTCCTATCATATCGAGATTTTCGCTTTTGACATACGCCTGTATTTCTTGAAATTTGTTCCTAATACTACGAGCATTAAAGTACATAGTTTTAAGAAACTCCTGATTATTTCTTTTTGACACATTTTGAGTTTCAATATCATGTCTTATATTATCATTTTGTTTTTATTTATGCCTTGCTCTATATTATTATTATTTGGTCCTTCATTGACATTCAATGCCTCATTAACATTTCTCCTATCAAAATTAACATTTCCCCCCATCACGGACATCTGGTCGATTACGGTCATCCGATCTATTTTGTACATTTTGTCCCCCTACGTCACCGTGATTCACGCCGGCCTCCCGTCGTTCAGTGACATTATGTCCGGCATCCCTTTCTAAAATTATATTTTGCCCTCCAGTGACATTATATCCTACCGTGATATTTTTTCCTCCACTATAATTACATCCCATCGTGATCTTTTGTCTTCCACTGTCATTACATCCTATCTTGATATTTTGGCCTTCATTGACATTCTGTCCGGTATCTCTTCCTAAAATTATATTTTGTTCTTCACTGACATTATATCCTACCGTGATATTTTCTCCTCCATTATCATTACATCCTATCGTGATATTTTGTTCTCCACTATCATTATTTCCCATCGTGATCTTTTGTCCTCCACTGTCATTACATCCCATTGTGACATTTTGTCCTAAGACATTACATCCTAATGTGTCATTTCGTCCTCTAGCGATATTACATCCTATCATGATATTTTGGCCTTCATTGACATTCTGTCCGGTATCCCTTCCTAAAATTACATTTTGGCCTTCAATGACATTATATCCTACCGTGATATTTTCTCCTCCATTATCATTACATCCTATCGTGATATTTTGTTCTCCTTTATCATTACTTCCCATCGTGATCTTTTGTCCTCCACTGTCATTATATCCCATTGCGACATTTTGTCCTATGACATTATATCCTAATGTGACATTTCGTCCTCTAGCGACATTATATCCTAAAATTATATTTTGTCCTATACTGGTACATTGTTCTACATTAATGCTATACTCTACACTGTTTTCCAAAGTACATTCTATTTCCCCTTCCCTTTGGCCTTCTACCCTAAAAAAGGAGCTGGTTCATTACAAACTCCCACAATGAGGTTTGTAAGAACATCTTTGCCTCTGCGGGTAAGGTGGATCCCATCAGAAGCGTAAAGGTCATGGCGCCTAGAAAAGAGATACCAAGGATCAAGAAAGTGGTATCCCAATTGTGTGCACAACTGCGATATCCTATCATTGATCCCTATGGCTCTACTGTTCCAACACGAACCTGCGTAGATCCTCGGGAGGATCCCACAGACTACGTGACGGCTCCCACGTTCCTTCATCTCCTGAAGGAGGACCTTGTAATTCCGAACAAGCTCCTCTGATCTCACCCTACCTACATCGTTACTACCCGTATGTACAATCGTAACCGTGTTCTTCCGTCCTTGCTCCCTGATGGACCGGGTACAATCAACGATCCCACGGCCCGGTTGACATACAAGCTTGCAACGTCGCTTAGTCTTTCGCTGCAGGATGTCGCCATAGCCTCGAACCATGGAGTCCCCCACCACCAAGAACTCCTGGTTTTCAGCCACTTCATCCTCCAGTAGAGCAAAACGATTGACTAGAGCCAGCGGTTGCTCCACAGGGCACACGTCTACCGAACGCGGGCTCGACAAACGGGACCCCACGGAGCGCCACTCGCTCATGGCAGTGACAGTAGGTGAAGAAGTGGAACGCTCTTTGGGTTGTGGGGAGGGTTCACTCTTCTCACGGAGCGTACTCCTGAGAAGCCGAATTTCCTCCTCACACATCCTGAGACGGACCTCTAGGTTCACGCAACCTTCACAAGCCATTTCGCTCCCCCTTTAGCAATAAAAAGGGCAGAGAGAAAATACAAATCAACAACAACAAAAAATCAAAGCGGTCTCTAATAAACTAAATACGCGAAGCTTACTCTGCTTACCTTATACTATTTCTCCTACCTTTGGAATACGGTAACAGAAAACTGTTTTGAAATTAAATAGAACCCTGCACTTTATCTTATATGATCAATTTTTTTCGGCCCATGATTCCTAATTTTGCTACCGTAGCCTATTCCCTTACTGAGCTTCTTAAACAATATCCTTCTTCAAAGTGTCTCACTTGGACTGACGCAGCAAAGGACTCCTTCAATAATTTGAAGCAAGCCTTACTGGACTGTCCAACTTTAGCTTACCCTTCCCTAATACCGACAAACTACCAACTCATAACTGACAGTTCAAGCCTAGCCGTTGGCGCAGCTCTCTATCAAGTTATAGACGGCGAGCCAACACCCCTAGGATTTTATTCGAAGAAACTCTCTGACACACAACGCATCTATTCCACCTACGACCGCGAGTTATTAGCTGCTTACCTCGCAGTTTTGCATTTCAGGACTCTCATTGACGGACATACTGTTACTCTATTTCTTGACCACAAACCCCTCGTAGCTGCCTTTTACTCCAAATCTCTTGTTAAAACTGACAGACAACAACAACTCTCTGTTCTTTCTGAATATGTTTCCTCAGTCGAGTACATCCGTGGCGACAACAATGTCGTCGTTGATTGCTTATCTCGCACGTCGTGCGCTGTTACACTCGACGCTTTTGACTTAAGTGGCATCGCTCAGTCAGACAACAGATGACGAACTGGAAACTTTCAAGCCTAGACTCTCTAAATTCACTTTACCCTCTGATTTAACACTCTGGTGTGATACCTCTACTAACACTCCTCGACCTTTTGTTCCATTACCCTTACGTAATGACGTAGTCTCTTCTTTGCATAACCTTTCTCATCCTGGTGTTCAGTCCACCTCTAAGTTGGTAGTTGGTAAAACAACGTTACTTCTGGCCACACATTGACAGAGATGTAAAGACATTTGTAAGACAATGCCTTAGGTGTCAACAGTCTAAGACTACCCGCCACACTTCCTCTCCTGTTTCTCCTATATCTACTCCTACTGACCGCTTCCAATCAGTACACATCGACATTGTAGGACTGTTGCCCCCTGCTACTCTTCCTAACTATCCTTACCCTCTCCCATACAAATACTTGTTGACTTGCATTGATCGAGCTACTCGTTGGACTGAAGCAATTCCCCTCATTGACACTACTGCCACTTCTGTAGCAATATATTTTGTGAATGGCTGGATATGCCGTTTCGGTGTTCCACTTCATGTCATCACGGATAGAGGTTCCCAATTCGAGAGTGAACTTTTCTCTAAGCTTTCATCTATCATTGGTTTCCACCATATGCGTACTACTAGTTATCACCCCCAAGCTAACGGCATGATTGAACGTTTCCACCGTTCTCTGAAATCAGCTCTTCGCGCTAGGCAAGATAACTGGTTTTACTCCTTACCTATCATCCTTCTTGGCTCTCGCATGACACCTCACGTCACCAAATTTTCCCCATTTACCGCCGTTACTGGCGCTCATATGTTATGCCCTTCTGTTGCCATTACTCAGGAACACACCCCCTCCTCGGATGACACAACCATCCTTCGTCTTATCAAGGAAATGCAGTCTGTCAATTTCCAAGACCTCGCATCCGGTGACTGCCATACACCACCTCCACCCTATCTCCCTCACGACCTTCACTCTTGCTCTAAAGTTTGGTTACGTGTCGACAGAATTCGTAAGAGTTTGGAGGCTCTGTACTCTGGTCCTTATGATGTCATTCGACGTGAACCTAAGTACTTCATCCTTAACCTACCTCAAGGCGAATCCTCAGTTTCTATTGATCGTTTGAAACCAGCTTTCCTCCCAGTTTCTCCTCGCCCTAAGACCCGTCTCCATGTAACCCCAGACATACCCTCAACATCTTCCACTCCTCTTGTTCCTACTACGTCCACTTCTGACACTTCAACTGTCATCCCACCAAGTCCCATACCACCCACAGCTGATGGCAATGACCTTGGCCGCCCTATCACCTCTTCCCCTCCCTCCCACCCTCATACTTCCGCTCTCCCATACACAACTCGCGCAGGCAGAAAAGTCAGATTTCACGATAAATCTGATTTTTACTACTACTAAAGACTTTCTTCACTGACGCTACACTCTCAAGGGGGGGGGGGTAATGTAGCCAAGCCCTTCTTTACTTAATTATTGTATATATTTATTGTATATGTATCTCCTTTATTGTATATGTAACACTTCTTTATCATACATGAGTACGTAATATCATGTATTCATTGTAAATGTTTTGTATAAGTAAGCCTATGTAGTCATTACATTATATAAGTGCCCTATACATAATTATATAACCGAATATATATACGTCATTAGGCGTACGCTAAACGCGTATGCGTCTATGCCAATTGTACACGTCATAAAATTAAGGTACTAAATATATTTTACCCTTAACCATTTTGCATGCATATTCATCAGTATATGTAATTGTTCTGTTGTTGCTGTATATTCCTATGTATATACCTAGATATGTTAGTATGTATTGTTTTGCCCAATCTTTTTCCCGCCTAGCAACAATGTATCAGAAACTAGGCCACGGGCGCGTCTTAATGCCCAAGCTAGGCCCCCAAGCATTCGCTTGTGACAGATTACTTCCTGCCATATTTGTGTGTAGACCTCCGCAATAAACTCCTGCCAAAATACTGCGTGTTTGGCACTTACCATACTACTACAAATAACCACACAGGCCTGTTGAATGTTACTATGATTGGTACAGTAATTCAACATTAGATGAGGCCTTAAAGATATTCATGTTCACTTATCCCTGCTTTATGACAATTAAATATGTAACTAGGAATGATAATAATCATACGACCTCTCACGGAAACTTCGAGAACAATTGCACATACATACGAACATACATATTTCCAATTACGCATTACTTTTGTAATTCCTAAATGAATATAATTTGCTATAAACTATGAAATAGACATACAATAGGCCTTTGCTCTACGCAGACCTTGGCGTGTCTATTGTTATGTTGAAATTTTGCCAGGACAAACACCGTTGCTTTGGTATGAGATACTACCAACTAGCTAAAGTTTACTTTACGCGGTTCAGTCATTATAATGTCTTCCCTCTGCATATTAGAAACTCGTCCTACCCTAGACTTTGCTTCCCCAATTTAGAATCTGCGTTTTCTATGCGACTTAAAATTCCACGAATCGTTGCAACGTAGGCAGACCAAGCAAATATGTGGACTACCCGAACTTTCGTATGCCGACAGACTGGTCAAACTATATAACTATTTTCAGACAAAAGGTAAAATGGTGAGACATGAGAAACTATTACCATATTTTCCAAAGTTTCTGCTCTATTCTGCAGTGGGTATTAGGGGTCATAGATCTAGGTGCAGCATGCTTGGAAACGAATCTTTCCCGTCAAATGGTTCGTATATTTATCTGAATTTAAGTATAATTTTTAGCTATTCCCGTGTGAACCATTTTTCCTACTAATTATTCATATGAATTCATTAAGTGTTCCTTGACCTCCACTGCCCGTTACTAAACTTTTAATCATCTACGGTAAATTTATTTTCTGAAAGATACATTCAACCAGTCACTATTCGAACTATATTTGTAGCACGACACGCTACGCCGGATGGAGTTAGTGGAGTACCTGTCTGCCATTCTATGACTTTTGGGTCCATGAAGTCTGCTCTATATTCACAGTGCTCACTAGTCAGAAGGCCCAAAAGTCAGAATTATTTCAATTATAGTTATGGTATCATCTGAATGAAAAAGACTGCTGCAATTTGCAGAACTTTCGTTGTGGAATACATTTCTTAGTTTGGTACATGATGTTCAAGTTCATGCACATTTACATCCTCATCTACAAGCAAAATCTTCAACCACAAAATTTTCCATCATCCAAACATTCCAGTTATGTTTAGAATCAGGTGGGGGATGCACTGTGAATGTGTTTTCCAGGTTAAAACTGTGGGGATGCCCTTGTCAATGTCTGCAGCTTTCGCGGTCATTCTTCAACTGCATAAGCTTCCTGCACATGAACATTTCAATTCTATATAGATTAGGAGGGATGAGGTAACTATAAACTTCTTTCCGTGAACGTGACTTCTAGGATAAAACCGTGGATATATTCTGGCAAATGTTAGAGGTTTTATGATAATTCTCAAACCGCAAGAATTTCCCTACAAAAAAATCCATTGGCATTAGAAAGTTCAGAGCTAATTCCCACTAGAGATGGATGCTCCTCTCTGTCGGATCACCATCGAATAATACTCCATAAGTCGTAGCATCATCGAACGAGCATAGATTTTGGTGATTGCATTGAAAGGTTCCTTTGCATATTGAAACGGGTGCCTGTTTATATATCGATGCACGCTTAACTCGAACTACCATAAGTCACAAAAGCATTCCGTCTGTAACTGATTCTGACTGCAAACCAAATGTTGATACCGACCAACAACCCGAATCTCGATCCGTCGCTGTGGAATATTGATTGGGCCGGATATATTCTGAAATATTCTATCTCGCCATATCACTGAATAATAATTGAATTATCGAAATTACTTTTTAATCTATATGATTCAGTATATTTTTCAAATACCATATTTTGTTCCGCTTTGCATTTATTTTGAAATATATATATATTGCATTTATTTTGTTTGAAAAATTACAGACTGAGAGATAAAAATAACTGAGCAAGTGGGTCTGCCCCACATCTTTCATAACTCTAACTCCCTTCCATTTCATTCTTTCCTTACACTAAATCCCCAAATCCCCCCTCCCTCCCTCTCCCCCATCTTATCTATCCTGCCCTCTAACTAACAGACTGAGAACGCTTATCTCAAAGAACGACTAGACTGAGAATCTACAGTATTGTGAAGCCACTGAAAATTAATTTGTATGACAGACCTGGTAAACTCTAACTAGATTATACTATCAAAAATTATGTAATATACTCATATATAGTAGGTTGATGTACAGTACAAAGGATTACAAAGGCGGAGCATGCCGACAGACCTTTTGTTCCAAAACTAGGTCGGATGAGGAAAAAATTATAATAATGACAAACAAATAAATATAAACAAATAGCAATTACAATAATATAAATAATGATAAATAAAATAAATAAATGCACAGGTATCGTTGAATAATAAACAAACAGGTAAATAGTAAATAATAATAAATTTGCAGATAAATAATGATAAGTTAACATCAACCAAATAATAATAAACAGACAAATAATAGCAAACAAATAAACAAATATGAAATAAATGGAAGTCATTACAGCATCTTGCTTAGGTGTTTATCTAAATGAATATCAAAACTTCGAACTGAACTACATTGCACTGCCTCTGCAGGAAGTCTATTTCCATTCATTAACCACACGGTTGGCGAAATTGTTTCTACCCACTTCTAAATTGAATCTATTTCCTGACAGTTTGAGACCATTATTTCTTGTCGGATTCTCATTTAGTGTGAAAATTTTGTCACTTTTGATGTTATCAATCCCCTTTAGAATATTAAAAACCTGTATCAAGTCACCTCTGTTTTAGGGAAAACAGATTCATGTTTTAATCGATTTTCGTATGATTTATTTTCTAAATTTGGAACCAGTTTTGTGGCTCGCCGTTGTACTTTTTCCAATCAGTCAATAACTTTAATGAGATTCGGTGACCATACGGTAACGGTAACAGCGTATTCCAAATATGGACGAACTAACGATTTATATACCTTGTTAATGAGAGATAGAATTTAGAATTCGGAATCAGTCCTTGAATCTTATTTGCTTTCTCAGAGGCTGAAATACACTGTTTAGATGATTTGAGATCGTTACTGATAATTACGCAAAGATCCTTTTCACCATCCACTTGTGTTAACGAATTTCCAAATAACTTGTAATCGTACTTGCTGTTATTTTTACCCATGTGCATAACCTTGCATTTCCTTGTGTTAAATTCCATTAGCCACTTTTCAGACCATTGCTATAGTTTATCTAAATCTTCTTGAATATCGAATTGATTTAAATGATCATTTGTCATACCGCACAGTTTTGTATCATCAGCAAATTTGGAGACAATAGAGTTTAGTCCGTGGTCTATATCATTTATATATACTATGAATAGAAGTGACCCAAGAACGGAACCCTGAACTACACTCGTAACATTTATCCATCTAGAATTTTTTTCCATTTAAAACATGTCTCTGTTTTCGATCATTTAACCAATTTCTAGTCCAACTTAATAGGCTACCACTTACTCCGTGTGATGCTAATTTAGTAAGTAGTCTTTCGTGTGGGACGGTATCAAAAGCTTTTGCAGTCTAGATATATTAAATCTATATTGTTTCTTTTGCCATAATTCGAGATGACTGTGTTGTAGAATTCGAGTTATTCATGCGAGTTATTCAGACGTTTCCGTCTTAATCCATGTTGGCTATTATTTATCAAACAGTTACTTTCTAAATGATGTTCGATAGCATCTCTGATGATAGTTTCCATAATTTTTCGTATGATTGAAGTCGAGCCTGTAGTTATTTGGATTCTTTTTGTCATTTTTTTTTTTTTTTAATATGGGAGTAACGTTAGCTAGCTTCCATTCTCTTTGGACCTTTTCGGATACGATGGGTTTCTTGAAAATAATTTCTAATGGAACAACAATCTCATTTTTCATTTCCTTTTATATTCTTGGATGCCAACCGTCAGGCCCTGGTGTTTTATTGATTTTGAGTTTCTCTATGCAGCTTTTAATTTTTTCTTTTGTTATATTTACCGTAGTGAGTAAGTTTACCCTAGATTTTTCACAGGTTTCATTTTGGAGTTCACTTTGAAGTGTTTCGTTTACGAATACTGAGATAAAATAGTTGTTTAAAATATTACGCATTCCTTCGTTTGAATACTCAAGTTGACCGTCAGCAGATAATGGTGGGCCAATGTGATCCCCAATAACCTTTTTACCTGTAACGTAGCTATAGAGCATAATGTATTGATAAAGACAGGCAGATAATTACATAAAAACGGCATTTCTTAGAATATAGTTACCTTCTTTAGATGTTTAGGAAACTATATGATGTGCACTTCTTGAAATGATCAGAGCAGATTCTAGAATGTGCGCTTGGTCTTCATTCATCTCTGTGCGAACTCACTAACCAATGACGTTTTCTTTCCGGATTACACGGAAACCTGAAATAGACATTTTATTAACTTAGTTTTAAGATTATCTTTATAAATTATAGAAAACATCTTGCTTTCGAGGGAGGGCAAATATCGAGGTAAACTTGGATTAATTTCGGTAGATACGAGTATAAAAAAAATGTACCTTAATTAACGTTCAGTATATGTTCCCAGGACATTTTTTCATAAACAGTATTGTCAAGTCTAACGTTACTCCTTACATTAGCTTGACGAATTACGTACAGAGGCTTATGATGCCAGTCAGTAAATATGCTACTGTCTTAGTCTGCTTCATAGTGAAAAGTGCGTGGAAATTGTCTTTTTAACTTCGACTCTTCATCTTAGCTTCCTTTACTATAACTTCGAATCGTCTCCTGATCTAATTTGCATTTCTTACGCTTGTTGTAACCAGAAGCACAACACTTAGTCCCGTTCTTAGCCATAACCTACAATACGAATGTACATACCTATACGCGTGAATGGTCCCAACAATATGGCGCCGATCAAAATACGCAGGCTTCACTTTTTGTGGATGGACAACAACCCAGTCTTTCTTTTAAAATCAGGAACTGAGAAACAATTTATATATATAGAAATATTTCCTTGGAAATATTTAGAAATACTTGAAGCAGTGCATTCATTTGAAAGGACCATGATCAATAACTCTCATAGATTCCATTTATATTGACATTCGAGAGGAAATTTAATATTCTTGCTAATTATCACATCATAATTATATCAATTACATTTCAGCTCACAACAAACTTTTATTGATTTTATTTCCACAGAGATGATTAGATGTATTTTATGACTGGAAGGAAACTGATTTATCAAGTGTAGTGAAGTATATTTTTAATTTTAGGATTCAAATGGCGTTCAGGGAACACAATAAACTTGTACTCTGTATTCATTTATAGAAAGTGGTTCAATGAAGTCCTCAGCATTTATTTATTTATTAATTTTATCTATATGCTACAGTATATCTTACCAAATTTCTGACTATTGGGCCTTCTGATTAGTAGACCTCCTGACTACTGTGGCCCAACCAGATGAATAATAAAGGATACTCTATTTTTCGGCAAGAAAATGTTCGTATTCTAATCCTCAGAACGCCATTTTAGGTAAACTATATAGGCCTATGTGTTTATGGTGTTCCACAGTTCCCGAAATTTTGTTTTCCATTATAGATACAAATTATACTAAAAGGGCCATTCAAAGGAAAAACACCAATCAAGCAATGTCAGGAAAATGCGAGTTAGTTGTGTTCTTTTTCAAATTACTATTCAACTATGCAATACAATTTCTTTATATGTAGTAGAAAAAAGATGAAGAGTACATTGTTTCACTGTAGTACTTATATACGAAAGAAGGAAGTTGAAGATAAATGTGGGTAAAAGTAAAGTGATGAGATGTACAAGGGGAGAGGATGGCAGCAAATGGAAGTGAGTATTAAGGAAGACGAGCAAGTGGATAGCTTTTGATACTTGAAGGCGAAAGTGGCGGGAAAGGGAGGAGTGGAGGTGAAGGTAGAATGTAGATTAAAAGAAGGAAGTAAATGCCTTGAGGGATTAAAACTTATAATGAGAAATAGACATTTGGGAATGGAATTTTTGAAGGAGTGATTGTGCCGACAGCGCTGTATGGGGCAAAAACATGGAAAATAAAAGAGGAAGAGAGGAAAAGTTTAAAGGTGTTTGAGATCAAATGCCTGAGAAGTATGGCAGGGGTTACTAGGCTGAATAGAGTAAGAAACGAGGAGGTGAGGAGAGCGGTGGTGAAAAGGGAGTTGGGAGATAGGGTTGATTGGGATCGTTTGGACACATGGAAAGAATGAATGGAGAAAGATTAGTAAAAGGAGTGTGGAAGGCAGAGGTGGAAGGAGTGAATATGAGGGGACGACCAAGAATGAGAAGGATGGCTGGGGTGAAAGGGACATTGGGAAAGATGAGAATGTCTGTTGAAGAAGGAAGGGAGAAGACAGAGGATAGGGGTAAGTGGAGAATGGTTGTGTATGTATGATTCTGTGATGCATGAAAGGTAGTGGGTGAGAGAGTATGTGTGAATGATATTTTGACGCAGCCCCAAGGGATTTTTTTTTTTTTTGCTGCTGCATGAGGGGACGGAGAGGGGGGATCGTAGATTAAATGAAGCGGCCTTGCTGTGGATGTGCTGTGTCTTGCTGCATTGCTTATGAACCAGGGAAGAGCCAAGAAAAGAGGGAGGGAGGGTGGTGAATGGAAATTGAATATGTGCAGATTAAATGTGTGGGAGTGGATTTATGCCTTTGACTTTGGCTCCCTTGTGAGGGGGAAAAAGTCCTTGGTATATGTATGTATGTTGTACGTTATCATATCCAATACGAGAGGAAGGGAGGGAGAGGTGTTAGGTAGGGTTGGAATGGATGGGGATGAAATAGGTGGGAATGGAATTATGCCTTTTGATTTTGGTTACCTCCATTGCAAGGGAAATGCCTTTCGTATATGTATGTAGGCCTACTTATATTTTTACCGTGGGAAAATTAAATTGCAAGTATGTATTGAAAATATACTTGTGAACTGGCCATGTTTTGGTTATGACCTTAGAAATTTTGTGTGAATTCATGTAATACAAAATGATAGCGTGACATTGTGTAAATTCCCATTATCTAATCTTGACATACTAAGCGATAAAGAACCTGCCAGGGTACTAGCATACTTGGTGTATGGAAGAGCTAATGAGAACATCCAACAAAGCGCTCGAATAGCCAAAGCTGCTACGTAAAAAATACTTTGATTAGTTAGCCGTGCGCATGTTTACACGCGTTTGGACTGTCTATGGGCAATCTATAGGCTATTCTCCCTTGCGTAGGCTTTGCCAATCGTATGTGAGTATTGAACTTGCTTTGCAATTGAGATAAGGTAGAAAGTAGTACTGGTGTTTATAAAAACAAATTTAAATAGAATATGAGAAATTTGGTAACCATAGTAGTACCGTATCACTTCAAAAACAGCATATTATTATTATATTCATATTGCTTGATATATTTTCAGTTTTACATGACTAAAATCGGGTGCTATGTGAGGAAATTGTAGTAATGTACTTTATAGTTTTGAATGGATCTGGATAGCAAAAAGATGCCAAAAGTTAAAAAAAAAGACTGATATCGGCGCCATTTCCCAATTATCTTAGGATTTTTTCATTTTAATCAAGACAGCGTAAAGAGAAAAGTTAGAGGCACAACAAGATATTCTGGAAAATAGGTACTTTTTATCGAATTCATTGTTTACGTGAAATACACCCAGTAGTATGTTTTAGCTCTGGCATTGCAGATATATACGGAGATGTGTATCGAGTGAGAAAAAGTAACCCTTTGTTACCCTGGTATTTAGTTACGTCAGTGACCAAACATTTGGTAAAATTAGGTTTCGCACTTTTTGGTTAGATTTCACTATTGAAGGGTAGGTTTAGTTACTCAGATTGTTTCGTTATGGTAAGGCAGAGTAAGTATTCCCAAATATTGACAAGGATATTCGATCTATGGCGAAGTACTGCCCTGCTGATGATAGTAATTGAACATTGTGATTTGCCTACAAAAGAATGATAACATCGGGTAACATCATTCTTGTCTTTTGGCTGCCGCCAGGCTGTTGTTATTTGTTTTCGTGATATCAGATTGGTAGCTAAAGGGTTACAGCTTCAGTTAACCACTTTTGTACTGAGGGTGGCAATTGTCTGATTATTTCTATTTATTGTTTAGGTGTGCAGTACAGTTTGTTTTGATTAACACCTTTTACATGGGTAACATTCCCCATAATTTTGGCTGCAGCCAGAATAATTCAATTGCAGGCATGTTAGTGATGGTTTTAGAATAAAAATGATACATCAGAGGGCAGATGTTAGATTATAGATAAATCACTAATTGGTAAAAATTCAGAAGTTTGCACAATACCTACTTTGCCTTGTGATACCTTGTGGACATCCATGATCTTGGTTAAATAGTCTTAACTACAAGTACAGCTGGTGAAGCCTCCAAGTTGCCTCATATAAAGTAAAAAAAGAAATGGGTATACATTTGACTTGTTTATTAAAGTGTGGCCAAGTGTCATGATAATATATTGCCTTTAGTTTCACTTAACTGGAAACCTGCAGTACCTATGTCAGTGATTGGCAATAGCCCTTGGACCCTGATGTAGGTTTCAATGGAAATAATTATTTATTTTTAGAAGTGTATATCTAAGCGATATATAAATGATTTTTTTTTTTTTTTTTTTTTTTGTAAAAAAAAAATACATCAACATAAAATAAATTTTGAAATGAATTAATAAATACTAAAATACACTACTGAATAGAGCTGCCACCATAAGTTCAAGACTCCATGTTGTTGTCTGTCTAGCCCCAGCTGACAGCATCCCTGATAACAATGACAACTACAATGACCCTGATAACCTGTAGCTTTGCAGGTACTACATTATTAACCCCTTCCATACGGTGCCGCACACGTAGGCGTCATGGACTTAGATCTCGGTGGCAGCAGCCAATGCCAGCCGTACGACGTGTCGTAATAATACTCGCATCATAAAATATAGTCACCGCTTATATTGATCGTTCTCTCTTCACCCGTGAATTCTGATAACCATAGAAAATGCGATTACAAAAGAATTAGAAAGAATGTCATTATGGAGGGGCGACTACAATATATATAATCAAGACGCCGATATGGCAGCCTCGCGAATACACTCGCTCCCCATGACGCCTACGTGTGCGGCACCGTATGGAAGGGGTTAAATGCAGGTTAGGTTAGACCAGGTTATCATACTTAAATTTCTTTGACTTCAGCATCTATCAAAATAAAGATAGTGTCTCAAGCGCATGTTGCAACTCCGTTTTGTAATTTATCGCTTTTAATTTTTTTTTTCTGTTATTGATTTCTGCCAAGAAAAATGTATATCACGAAGTGGATAGTTTTAGTTACTTGGGAAGTGGATAGTTTTAGTTACTTGGGTGCAAATGTGGCAGGAAAAGGTGGAGTGAAGGTGGAGGTAGAATGTAGATTGAGAGAAGCAAGTAAATGCCTTGGTGGATTGAAGAGTGTAATGAGGAATATACATTTGGGAATGGATGCTAAGAGGAGACTGTATGAAGGAGTGATTGTGCCAACAGCACTGTATGGGGCAGAAACATGGAACATAAGAGAGGAAGAGAGAAGGAGTTTGAATGTGTTTGAGATGAGGTGTCTGAGAAGTATGATGAGGGTTACTAGGCTAGATAGAGTGAAAAATGAGGAGGTGAGGAGAAGAACGGGGGTGGAAAGGGAGTTGGGAGATAGGGTTGATGAAAGAGTATTAGGATGGTTTGGACACATGGAAAGAATGAATGAAGAAAGAGTAGTAGAAGAGGTATGGAAGGCAGATGTGGAGGGAGTGAACATGAGGGGACGTCCTAGGATGAGGTGGATGGATGGGGTGAAGGGGGCTTTGGGGAAGAGGGGAATGTCTGTTGAGGAAGGACGGGAGAGGACAGAAGACGGGTGAATGGAGAATGGTTGTATATGGATGATGATGTGATGCATGAGGTGGAATGGGCGGGGGGATGGGGGGATGAGGTAGTATGTGTGAGGAAAATTTGACGCTGCCCGAAGGGATTTCTCCCCATCTTCTCCATTTATGGAGGGGGGGGTTGCCGATTTAATGAAGCGGCCTTGCTATGGATGTGCTGTGTCTTGCGACACTGCTTCTGACCCAGGGCAGTGGACAGGGTACAGGGATGACCCGTCATCCAGGAGGTGCTAAGATAAGAGGGAGGGTGGAGGGGTGTGGAGTGTATTCAGGGATGGAATGGGTGTTAATGATTTTATGCCTTTTCCTTTTTGGCTACCCCCCTTGTAAGGGGGAAAAAGCCTTGGTATATGTATGTATGTATAAAAATTATTTTTAATTTTCTATCTATTGTTTAGGTGTGCACTTCTCAAAATTTACGGAAATAACTGGAATATTGCCCATATTGTATTATGGGTGGGAGGGAGGGACCAGTGGTAGGTACCTGCAAGTGATAGTCCTGGAAGATGGATGTCAGAGACACCATACTGCCTGTCTTCAGAAACCACTAACACCTTCACATCTGAAGGTGCAGTCCTTAGGTACTGTCATGCTCAAGATCTATGTCATCTTTGACACTCCAGGAGTACAGTGGTTCTATCTGACAGTATGCATTGATCCCCTAGCCCTATGGTGCTAAACATGGCCAAAGAAATTCCTAACAACACCCTGTGTATTCAGACCAAGGTAATTTAAATGAGATGAAGTAGATTGTACTGGAGGGATGGAGAGCAAATCATGTCACTAGATGGGACCACTACTCCAGGAGTACTTAGATACAAGAACTGGTAACTGCTCCCCTCCCCTTAATTCTATAAACTGGTGACATATAAACAGTCAATGTTTCTTTTCAGAGAGATTTATGGGAGAACCCAGGGAACCATTGCCAGTTACTGTGGGATTCCAGTAAAACTTGAGGCAATAATGGCTTTTGGTATATTATTATTAGTGTAGGTATGTTTTTATGTCACTGGGAAGTAGGACTAAGAGGAGGAGTGGGGAAGCATTTGCCAAGTGTCAATTACTCTTTGAAAAAATGGGAAGAAAAGTAGTACATATATACATATACTAAGGGCTTTTCCCCCCTTACAGGGGAGGTAGCCAAAGCCAAAAGGCATAATTCCACTCCCATTTCATCCCCACCCACTTCACTCCCATTCACCACCCTTCCCTCCCTCCATCTTTTCTTGTCTCTTACTGGATGACAGGTCATCCCTGCATCTCTCCCCATTGCCCTGGGTCAGAAGCAGTGCAGCAAGACACAACACATCCACAGCAAAGCCATTTCATTTAATTGGCAACTCCCTCTCTCAGTCTCCTCATGCAGGAAAAGAGAAGATACAGAGAAATCTTTGTGCTGTGTCAAAATATTGGTCACACATAACCATTTTCTAACCCCCCATCCCCCACCCACTCCCTTCCATGCATCACAGAATCATCCATATACAACCATTCTCCACTCACCCCTATCTTCTGTCTTCTCCATTCCTTCCTCAACAGATATTCACCTCTCTCCCAATGCCCCTTTTACCACATCCATCCAACTCATCCTCAGTCACCCCCTTCAGTTCACTCCATCCATATCTGCCTTCCACACTCCTTTTACTAATCTTTCTTCACTCATTCTTTCCATGTGTCCAAACCATCCCATTACTCTTTCATCAGTCCTGTCTCCCAACTCCTTTTTCACCCCTGCTCACCTCCTCACCTCATTTTGTACTCTATCCAGCCTAGTAACCCCTACCATATTTCTTAGACATTTCATCTCAAATACATTTAGACTCTTCCTCTCTTCCTCTCTTATGTTTCATGTTTCTGCCCCATACGGTGGTGTCAGCAGAATCACCCCTTCAGACAATCTCCTTATAGCATCCATTCCCAAATGTCTATTTCTCATTATACAATTTAAACCCCCATGGTATTTACTTGCTTCTCTCATTCTACATTCTCCTTCCACCTCCACACCTCCCTTTCCTGACACATTTGCCTCCAAGTATCTAAAGCTATCCACTTCCTCCAGCATTTCTCCATTAATACTCACTTTCAATTTGTTGCCATCCTCTTACCTTGTATATCTTTTCACCTTTTACCCACATTTACCTTCAACTTTCTCCTTGTGCACACCTTCCCAAATTCTATCACTAACTTCCTTAATCCCTCCTCTTATCCTGCTACAAGTACAGTGTTGTCAGCAAACAACAACTGGCTTATCTCCCATTTTTCACAATTTTCTTTAACTATCTCTAATCCCCTGACCACCCCATCCATGTACACATTGAACAGCCATGGCAACATGACACATCCCTGGTGAAGTCCCACCTTTACCTCAAATCACTCAATCTCTACATTTTTAATTCTAACACAGGCTTTTACTACTGTCATAAAAACTCTTGACTGCTCTTAACAGCTTTCTTCCTATCCCATATATCTGCAGAACCTCACACAGTGCCTTCCTGTCTATCTTGTCATAAGCCTTTTCCAAATCCATAAAGACTCAAAAGACATCCTTACCCTTTTGCTAAAATTTTCTCACATATCTATCTTACCACAAAAATCTGATCCATGTAACCCTTACCTGTCCTAAACCCACACTGTTCCTCACCAATTACCCCTACTGTTCCTCTCCAAATCCTCTCAATCAAAACTGCACATAAGCCTTCCCAATTACACTCAACAAACTGATCCCATTGAAACTGCTCTACTTACATTTTTCCCCTTTTCCCTTGTAAAGTGGAACTATACAGGCACTCTTCCAGTCCTCCGACATTCTACCCTCTTTTAGGCAAACATTAAACAACCTTACCAACCAGTCCACCATCAGTATACCTCCCTTTTTTTAGACACTGCATGACACCCATCTAAGCCACGTTTCTTGCTTTCACCCCATCTTTTCTTATTTCTCCCCCATTGTCCTTATTCATCACTGTCATTTTCTTAGTGCTTCCCACTGTAACCACCTTTCCATCACATTTAGTATTTTTTTTTTTTTTTTAAATACTCTGCCCTTCTCCTTATGCCTCTTCCATTATTCTCCATCTGCACCTTTTACCTTTTCTTTTATACTTGATTTGCCTCCCCTTCCTCTCTTGATTTCCTTACAAAACATCTTTTTATTATTTATGCCCAGTCTGGAGATTGGGTGCCAGTTCCTTAGGGCTGCACTTCGAGTTGGAATTAGGGCATTGATGTTTTTAACCATTTCAGTACAATGGCACCTATGTAGGTGTCATGAAGCGTGAGTGGGTACGCAAGAATGTCAGCATCTTGATTATATATATACAGTATATATTTTTTTGTAGTTGTACATGAGTTACCCCTGGATTCTGTGAACTGGTTTGATCACATTTTCTGTGTTTATTATTACTCAGAGTAAAAGAGAATGAGTAATACAGCAGTGACTATATTTTATAACGCGAGAAGTGTGATGAATTGTACATATGGCAGCAAGAATTTGACTTGTACTGAAGTGGTTAAGGATGGGCAATGGCAAGGTTGTTTTGTCCAATGTCCATTATCTAGGAATACCATTAGGAAGTAACATGTTAGTACCTAACAGTACCTAACTTGACCTGACCTAACTTAACAACCTGTAACATGACATACAGTTATGTAATGTAAACTATAGTGATCTAACCTAAGCAAGTATTTTAGTGAGGTATCCATTAGAGTTGTTTGGAAATGAGTCTAGGGAACTACTAACCCATGTGGTAAATCTTTGAATGAGTGCAATATATGCAGGTCACTGATTAAATTTTCTGTAAAAGAAAAAAAGCTTGCCAGTTGTATGACCAACAACATATTCACATGACAGTGTCATTAGCCAATCATTAGAATTTTACTCAGTTTACTAGTTTGTCATAGATTTAGAGGTGTGATGTAAGTATTTTTGCTGTGGTAAAAGAAAACTGAGAAAAGTAGGTGGTGAGCCAGTTGATGTTTGCTGATGACACTGCTTGTGGCAGGGTCATAGGAGGGATTAAGGGAGTTAGTGATGGAGTTTGGGAGGGTATACAATAGGAGAAAGTTGAAGGTAAATGTGGGTAAAAGTAGTGTGGAATGTACAAGGGCAGCAAGTTGGAAGTAAATCTTAAAGGAGAGAGGCTGGAGGAAGTGGATAGCTTTAGATATTTGGGATTGCATGTGGCAAGAAAGGGAGGAGTGGCAGTGGAAGAAAATTGTAGACTGAGAGAAGCAAGTAAATGTCTTGGGGCATTAAAAAGTGTCGAGAAATAGGCATCTGGGAATGTATGCTAAGAAGAGACTATATGAAGGGGTGATTGTGCTGATGGCACTGTATGGAGCAGAAACATGGAATTTAAGAGAAAGAAAAAGTTTAAATGTGTTTGAGATGAAATGTCTGAGAAGTATATTGGGGATTACAAGATTGGATAGACTGAGAAAGAAGGAGATGAGGAGGAAAGTGGGGCTGGAAAAGGAGATGGCAGATAGAGCTGATGAAAACGTATTGGGATGGTTTGGACAAATGAAAAGAATGAGTGAAGATTAGTAAAAGAGGTGTGGAAGGCAGAGGTGGAGGGAGTGAACTTGAGGGGACCGAGGATGAGATGGATGGGGTGAAAGGGGTGTTAAGCAGGAGGGAAATATTTGTTGAGTAAGGAATGGAGAAGGCAGGAGATAGGGGTAAGTGGAGAATGGCTGTGTATAGATGATACTATGATGCAAGGAGGGGAATGGATGGTGGGTAGGGAGTTATTATGTATGATGATTTGATGCAGCCTGAAAGGATTTTTCCCTGCCTTCTCTTTTTCTGCATGAGGGGATGGAGAGGGGGGTCGCTGATTAAGTGAAGCAGCCTTGCTGTGGATGTGCTTTCTTGCTGCATTGCTTCTGACCCAGGGCAGTGGGTGGCATACAGGCATAACCCATCATCCATGAGGAGCTAAGATCAGAGGTAAGAAAGGGTGGTGGATGCTTGATGGCTAAAGTATGGGGACAGTTATTGGAGGGAACGTAATGAATCGTTTAGAAAAACAGAATTTTAATCAGTGTGTAATATGTCTTTCATAGAGTGTAGAGCTGCCTGACAAACCTGTTAAAGTGCTTGATGAAGTCATTGATATATTGAATAGGAAGGAATATGTGGACATAAATTATATGGACTCTGAAAAAGTTTTGGTACCTTGCAAGAGGCTATCATTTTACAGGTAGTGGGCATAAGAGGTAAAGTCAAGAGATGGATAGGAATTTTTTAACTTGTATAAAGCATATTTGGAATATGTCATGCACATTTTGTAAATCTGCACAGATTATGGATATCCAAAAAAACATGAAGCACAAATATTGAACTCATAATTGGGTGCATAGATAATGAATCCATTATACATGCACAAATTACTGGAGTGCCAGATGAAGTGGGGGGTGGGAATTTGACCTCTGACATGAGTAATATTGAGAAGCGGAAAAACCTAATCTAACTACCTAGCCTAACATTTTATGAATCTTCATAATGTGTGCATATCTAATAGATTTGTTATCTGTTCATCCAATTTTGAATTCATTATTGGTGCTGCATATTTTATGAATATTCATAATCTGTACAGATGACAATGACGGGACATAATACAGTTGCTTAAAGGTTATGAAGACGTCTCATATGATTAATGATTCACACTACATATGACATGATTATAAAATTGTGAAATTGAACAAACAAGCATACTGTGGAGTTGCAATGAAAAGAAATTGGTTCAGTATAGGAGTGATTAAAGAATAGAATGAATTACCAAAATATGTAGTGTCAGCACCTATGTTGGGTAGTTTTAAGGCAAGATATGACAGTTACAGCAATATAGAGTAGGGCTGTTACAACTATTCCCTGGGGTGGGGGCAAAATAATAGATTACCTCTTTGTTCCTCACTAGTAATTACTAGATAAACATTAATAGGTGGGTATCATTAGTTCAGTCATTGGTGTATTACTATAGCTTACTAGGTTATCTTACCTAAACTAATTTAAGATTAGTAAAAATTTTCACTATGTTGTGTTTATAGTGTGACTGACAAATTATGTTGTCATTGCACAGTTATGTTTTTGACTGGAAAATGTCATCTGACATTTTGTTGATCATGTTAGAATAGGATATGTACAGATATTGCCGAATATTGGCTGGGATTTACATATTTACTATTAGTAATTTTACAGGGAAATTCATTGATTAATTAAGGTATTGAGATCTTGTACCTTTTTTTTTATCCTCCTAAAGCAGATTAAAGCACAGACACAAGTAGGAAATGTACTCCTATATATCTGGATGCTGCTGCCACCCTTCAGCTAGCTGAGACTTGAATAAATTGACTGTCCTTGCTTCCACAGTTTCTTGGCTCAACTTGTTCCAGGCTTAAGTGATTCTGGTCATATCTTTTGGTAACCTTACTGGAAGAAGGTTTGAAAAGAGTGTCCACAGGTCATGAACCTCCTTTGATAATTTAGCTTGTCATGCTTATTGGTAATTTTGTATGCCTGTATCAGGTCTGCCGTCTGTAATTGTTATTCAAGAGTGGGGAGGTTTGAGTTCTCTTAACTGATCAGAATATAGGACATAAGAGATACCTTGGACCAATCTAGTGGCCTTGTGTTGCAGCTCTTCCAAGGGGCCCTTGACTCTCTTAAGCTTTGGGCTATGGACAACTATTGTGTATTTGAGGTAGGGACAAACTAAGTTCCTAAATAGGAGACAAAATGTGGTTTTATCCATGGATTTGAATTTCTACTTAAGGATTCATAAGATTTGGTTTAGTTAACTGACTTATGGTTTTCAGGAAATGTGACTGGTCACTTCTTGTAGTCATCCTGTAAGTTCATTCAGGGTTACAGTGACTTAGATATATTATTTTATATGATCTATATGTAGACAAGAAAGAGCCCCAATATTGAACTAGGCATTTGTGACATTTTCTACTCTTGACTTCTCCATTTACTAGCACTTTCTGGCCTGTTAAGAAATTCCCAATCCATTCATGGATGTTATCACTGATACCCTGGGAATAAAACTGTGCCAGCAAACATTAATGTGGTGCAGTGTTGAAGGCTTTCGCATAACCTGAAAGCACTATGTCAACTGGTATATCATGACTGAGGTCTTCTGTCCACACACCTTGGACTTCAAGCAAGTTAGTGACTGGACTTAACTTCAAAAGAATTCAAGTTGTTGGTTACTCAGTAGATCATCGACCCTAAGGTGTGCCAAGATGTCTTCCATTATTGTGCATTCTAGGAGTTTTATAGACAGTGGATTATCAGTGACACTAGTCTGTAGTTTGCTGAATGTGATTCAGTACCATTCTTAAAGATATTTGTTACTGTTGGTGTTTCCCATTGTTGTGGTGTGTCTGTAGATAAGCTCATATTATACAATAGTCTGATTGGGGTTGTGATAACATCAGTTTCTGGAGTATACATGGATGGATGTGGTCTGATTCTGGTGATACTTTTACATGAGTAACAGAAACTATGAGCTGTGAATGGTCACCCTAGATTTTTATCAATGGAATTGAAGAAAGGTCTTCCCATGGCATACTCTCTGTTTAGTACATTAGCCTTCTGGTGTCCCAAGGCACCTTCCAGTCACCAGAAAGTTTTGTTATTATTTTGATGTTGCCGGCCAGATTGCCTTTAGAGTCCTTGATTTCCCAGTATGTAAGTACTCTTAGTAATTTTGACTGTCTTTGGTGTGAAGATATTGCAGCCAGGCATGATTTTTGTTAGGAAAAATATCATGTGACAGTGAAGGTAGTGTTTTGCTTGTTAGTGCTTTATCAAGAATATATACTTGATAAAGCTCTAATAATGTATCAAGAAATATTCCATCCTCTTACGGTACTTTTCCTGAAATGTTGGCCGTTGCCTCTCTTTCATGATTTTTCTTCTTGGCCTTGCTCAATGTATCTTGATTCATCCAAATGATTTTCCTTCTGCCAGGGTCAGAAGGACTGAACTCCAGTTCAGCCACAGGTACATTTTTGTCTTTAGCTGATTGCATGGCTTCCTCTATTGTTGTCATTTCCCCTCAAGTTCATTGTCCCAGTCTACATTAAGCATCTCCCTTATAGCCTTGTAGTCAGCTTTGTTGCAGTTATACACTGTTTTCTGTTAAGTAATAATTATGACTGCTGAAGACCAGGGTAAACTGCAGGTCACTTGTGCTCAAGGAGTATAGGTACTGAAACTCTTCCACTATACCCTGTTCATTCATGAATATCAAGTCATCCCTTGTTAGAGCTTGGCCTTCATGATATCTAGTAGGTTTGATTACATACTGATAGCTTCAATGAATAAATACATGGGACTTTTTATTATATTTATTATTCATTTTCTATCCATAGCAAAAGGGAGGTAACCTGCCAAGGCATACTGTACACCCACCCTTCACCCATCCAACACCCATTTGTTTTACTTTCTATTTCATCTCCACCATCCCTGTCTCCTGTCCATTGCTTGGGCCAGAAGCAATGCAGCTAGACATAGCACCATAGTAGGGCCTGACATCTGAAGCTAGTGTACCCCCACCATTTCATTATGTGGCAACCCTCCCTCCCTCCCTCCCTCATGCATCTATGAGTAATTATAGAAGACAATAACAAATCCCTTTGGGCTGCATTAATTTATCCATTCACAGTTTTCCACTTGTATCTCAATACAGTATTCATTATTCTGATATTAAGAAAAAAAATAAGGTGGAAATGTTTGTATTTTGTTGGTTTGAATATGTAAGACATGAACTGAAAGGTAACGGGGTACATCATATCTTATCTCTGCGTTGATCAACACGTACAGGTGTTCTTGTGTACAGCACCTTTATTGGATTTTGAATATATAAGTATAAATGACACTTGGTACCTGAGCATCAAATCTAAATGATGAAACAAAGTTGACAGTAACCCTTACATTTTCACTTTTTATTTCAGTTTCTTTGTAGGCACATCCATTAAAATTGTGTTGTGATAAAGATTATTGATAAAGATCAGGCAAGGAAGTTGGAGAGAGAAACCACTAATATAGTACAAGTATAGAAGCATCTCAGGCAAAACTGATATTTATATGTCTTTAATACTGATAACCCACTTTTGGAGAAGAAAAAGCGAAAGTATAAAGATTTGTATATTTCGATCACTAACTGTGATCCTCTTCAGCAGATGCCTCTTCTGCTGAAGAGGATCACAGTTAGTGATTGAAATATATAGATCTTTATACTTTCGCTTATTCTTCTATGAAAGTGGGTTATCAGTATTATTTTACCAATGTGCTATGACATAACTGTTGTTGTATGTCTTTGTTGTAAGTCTGTAAATTTGAGACAATGCATATTTGTAACATCCATTTCTCTCTCTTGTTTTTTCCTTTTTTTTTTTTTTCTTTTCTTTTACAGGCAAACATGGCTGCGCAGAAGGTTCTAGTTGCCCTAGATTTTGATCATACAATTATTGATGACAATAGTGACACCTACATTGTAAAACTTTTACCCAACCACAAAGTTCCTGAAGATCTGAAACAGTTGTATCGGAAAGATGGATGGACTTTATACATGCAGGAAATTTTTAAACTTCTCCACAAGAATGATACCAAGTCGTCTCAAATACTGAATTGCCTAACAGAAATCAAATTAACAGAAAGCATGAAGGAATTCCTAACGAAGTTACCAAGAGATTCAACTGAATTTATTGTGATATCAGATAGTAATTCTTTGTTCATTGATCATATTTTGAGAAATGAAGGTATAAGAGACCTTTTCCGAGAAATATTTACAAATCCTGCAAAGATTGATGAGAATGACTGTCTTAATATTGAAATGTTTCATTATCAAGATTATTGCAAACTTAGCACTAAAAATCTTTGCAAGGGTCACATTTTGAATAGTTATGTAGAATCAAGACAGAAAGATAATGTTCATTTCTCACACATAGCCTATGTTGGGGATGGAAGTAACGACTTTTGCCCAAGTTTGCTTCTGAAAGAAAAAGATGCCGTCTTTCCTCGAAGCGGCTATTCCCTTCTTAATTGTATACCCAGAATGGAAGCAGAAAAAGGACTCAAGGTGGAAGCTGAGGTTTGCCCATGGGATAATGGAATGGATATTCATGAGAAAGTTAAGGAGTGGTATAGTGCAGTTAATGAAAATCTTCCTCATCCAAGGCTTAGGACATTAATTAAAACATAGATATGAATAAGCAATGTTAGAATTTTTAATGAAAATTTAAATAGATTTGTAAATTGTCAGCTGTTATCATAATGTGGTAATAATAATGATGGTTGTCTTGAGTTTCAGACTGGAATCCCACAGGCTCACAGTGATCATCAGACCCTCCTTTAGATCTCTCTGGAAAGAAATTTGGGCATTTGTCTGTGTTGCAGAAGAATGGGTCAATTTCTGTTACCAGCCTATATTATGTAATAGTAGTAGTAGTAGTAGGGGAGCAGTCACTAGTTGTCAGGTTTCACGTGGAAAGGTGGGGGAAATAAAGTTGAAAAATGTATCAGCCCCTCAGGGCTTCACCTCTAGATGGAGGTAAAGGCACTGATGAATTTTGAAGATGAATGGCAGGAAGATGATTCTTTTGGATATCCACCTTACAAGCACACCATTTGTAGCTATTCATTGGTCTATCACAGCAGCATATTGAATGTGATGCCTAGGGTAGTGATAGAATTTGCTGTCCCTCTAAACAACATTCCAAAAATGGGGAGCATCTGCAAAAGTGTAAAAGAAATATTACAAGTACAGCTATTTATTTTATTTCTTACCAGTCTTGGGAAAAAAAAGAAGAAAAAATGTACACAAATAATATATTTGTGAAGTTTATCATGCTACCTGTTGCACTAATTCACCAAAATGCTGACCCCCCCCTCTCTTTTTAGATTTACCAATAATCAGAAATTTCAAATAGGTATTAATTTTTTTTTGAGGTACTAACAAAGTGAAAATACATAGAATGATCCAACAAGGAGAATACCTAAGAATCATATCACTGATGCTTGTCTTCAGATACCATTTACACCCTGACATCCATCTTGAGGTCCAGCCCTGAGGGGATGACACTTAAGACTCCAGACCAACTCCAAGATCTTCCTCTTAGTATCCACTATCTTTCCTACACTTTTCCACATAAGGAGAGCTTACAGCCAGTGACTGCTTCCCTTCTCTGACCAGCCAGTGACAAATGCACTTGCACTAAAACTATGCAACACAAATAACGACCAACATTTCTTTCTAGAGAGGTCTAAGGGAAGGACCGGAGATTGTTGCTGATTACTGTGGGATTGCAGGTCAAGGAAAGTTGAGGCAGCATTTAATATATTCAAAGGGTAGATGATGAGTACTTGCGTAAGTTGCTTTTGCAAGATGGCAGTAGAAGAGAAACATCTCAGTTGGTTGTCTAAATTCCATTAGCACCCTCATCTCTAAGTATCTCTACGATCTCTCACTGTCAGTGTGAAATGTCTTTCCTCGTGTATTTCACATAAGGAGATATGACAACTGGTGGCTGCTCCCCACATTCTTGCCATATGTCGACACAGAAACAGACCCACAGTAATAGAGCAGTTCAGCTTTTTTCCTAGAGAGATCTATTAGAGGGCCGAAGGATTGTTTAGATAGTGTGGGACAGCAGATTCCCAGTCAATGAAACTCAAAACAAGTTATTATTGTCATATGGTGAAGCATTTGGTATGAAAATAGCTTTTGTAGTCTGAAAGGAATTTCATAAACATTTATAATGAAAGCTGTGTACCACATTAGTGTTTTACAGCAGTGTTTTTACATTTTTAGATCACTTCATAGTAAAATATTTTAAATCTTGTGTCTTAAATATCATGTGTTTTTATGTAAGAGTGCAAAATGTTTGAAACATACTTTGAAGACGGATCTAAAATATATAGGCACCTTATATCATTGGTGAGTTTTATTAACCATAATTGTATTAATATTACTTTGTTGACCCTGGATCTTTGTCCTTATTTTCAATTAGGTCACTTGTTTGTTTTATTTGTTTATATATCTTTTATTTATTTTATTTTTTGTGAATAAAAATATTTAATGAAAATATTTCATTAACCCTGAAAAATAAGGGTTCAGATAGTTATATATTTTAAAGTGGGGAGGTAGGTTTTTCTCCTGACCTTTCTTGAAGGGAGGCATCCTCACCACCATCTCAGGAACCTACTTTCACAAGGGAAGCTCATGCTAAGTGTGAAGTAGGAACTGAGAATGGGTGTGAAATCAATCACTGTCAGAACTTTCTTCTAACCATTTAACAATAACTGAATTCTTCCTAATACTAGCCTATTCCTATAATGGTGCATGATAGCAGGGGCAGATGATCTTTAGAATACAAGAGTAGTGAAGGTTAATTTCTCCCAGGTATCTAGTACCTATCATGGATTTGTTTTGAGATCCTCCAACTCTTCACCTCTCCCTACTTAGAAGAAGATAACAGGATCTTGATATGATACTTGGGGAATGGAAACCTTTAAGAAAAGTACTAACTGCTCCCACACCACCTCCAAGTGGTGCTCCTTGAAACCTCCTCCCATCTGGGAATTCCAACAGTGTGGCAGTGACTGATAGTGACAGACTATTCAGTCACAACCCCAAGTCTGGCAGTGGTGTGCAACAATGGAGACAGGAGATGGTGGTGTCTGGAAATCCATTGTCACAACTCGTATGGCTGGCAGTGTAGGTCTAGTAGTTGCCTTGTGTGAGGATGGGAAGTAACACAATGAGGTAACTATCTACACAGTTGAGTAGTCCTATTGAAGAACCATTCTTGTCACCCAACATTGAGAAGGGGCTAAAAAAAGTCCCCTGAATATAGCCTCCCCAAACCTAACCAGGTTGAGGAGCTGCCTCCAGTATGGTAATCCATAATGTGGTAAGAATTTTAACAGTAATAACAACAGTAGCAGCAACAACAACAAAGAGGGAGGAACAGGCCTCCCAAACCAAAGTTTCACAAATACAATCCCACCCCACCTTGCAACACCTTCCAGTAAGTGAAACAAAGAGCTCCACTCCTATACTCAAAAACAATCTACAATGGTCACATCATAGCATCTACCCACCCTCTTCTGCTGTTGGTATTATCAGCAGACCCAAGCACAACAGTCAATAACTACAACCCCAATCCCTATCTATATGTACCAAAAGGGTTCTTTTCCCTCACAAGGGAGGTAGTCAGTCAGGGTTTGCACCCATCCTCCACCCATCCCACACCCATCCAATACCAATTTGTTTCCTTTTTGAAAATATCTTGTAGATGAAGGGTCATCCCTGTACCCTGCCTGGGTCGGAAGCAATGCAGCTAGACAGCACGTCCACAGGAGGGCCCAACAGCTGAAGCTGGCTTATTTCCACAACTTCATTAATATGACAACCATCCTTCCTCTTCCCCTCCTATGTAGAGATGATGGGTACTCATTTTGGGCCTTATCAGTTTACCATTCATTCACATCCATTCTCCACTCACACCTATCTCCAGCCCTTTCCTACTTAACAGAGATTCCTCCATTTACCCAAGGCTTCCTTCACCCTATCTATCCATCTCATTATCTGTATTTCCTTCAATTATACTCCATCCACCTCTGCTTTCCTTACCCTTTTTGCTAGTCTATCATTCTATATGTGCCCAAACCATCCCAGTATTTTTTTATCTATCCTATCTGCCAGCTCCCTTTCCATCCCTGCTTTCTGCCTCACCTCATTTATCACACCATACATCCCTGTAACCCCCAAATGCACTCAATAATCTGATCCCTTTGAAAATACTACATATTTGCCCAATTTTTCTCTGTACAGCAGATATATACATTTACAAGCATTCTTCCACCCTGATAGATTCCCCTCCCTTAGGCACATATTAAACAGCCTCACCAACCAAACCACTATAACCATTCCTCCCATTGTTAGACATTGCATAACACCCGCCTAATACCGATCCCACTAAGAGATGTTGCATTTCTGAGCCCACACATTCCTGTTAACTTGACTGATACCAAGATAAAGTGGATCCTGACTTGGATTACTTAATGATGAATTTGAAGACTAATGTGGAACTCCCTGTGATATGTGGCCCCAAGGAAATGCCCTGATAATAGAACTAGAATTGAGAGTTCAATATGACAAAAGTCAAACCCCTGACAACTCTGGCAGATACCCCAATTCAAACAACACATAGAACTTTTAATACTAGTGTGGGAGTAATCTCTATTCCACTACACTACCATGCAAAAGAATTAATGGGAAAAAATAGAGAATCAGAAGTGATGAAAATGTATAGGGTTTTAAAAAGCAAATTGAACAAAGATCAATGCCCCAACACTTTGATCAACCATGTATACTAATATGAAAATAAAAGTCCTCTGCATCAGGGACTGCACAGATCACTTTCATAGAAGCATGAAAACAAGAATTATTCAAGGCCAGGTGTCACATAGCTGAAGCACTACAGTCCATGAGATGAACTCCCCAAATGGTTCCACTCAACCACACCAAAAGGGACCCTCCACATAGTACCAGAACCCTCCGCAAAAAGCACTACATCCCCTTCACCAGTGTCATTAGAACCCACAATTCAACCACTTGTCCCTAATCCATCTGAAGTACAAGATCCTTATACAGTATACAACCCCAACCTCAAATAGTCCAAAACTCAACCACAAACGTAATGTTATGCACATCTAGCTGTCTGCTTTAGACTGAGTTCTCCGGTCTGTAGCCGGACAATTTACTGTAGGACTAGAGTGGGCTATGTAACAAAAATTAGAAGATTCCAGAAGAAATATTAAATGTGGTTTAATGAAAATATATTGATATATGAACAAAACAAGAAGGTACATATATACATAAAATAACACATAAAACTATGGGGTATTTGGGTCAAATAGACAAAAAAAAAGGACTAATAATTTTTTTTATAAAATCCTAATAGAAAAAATTAAGCTGACCTAAGTCCGTTCTTATCACAAGGGTATCTATCATTTGAAATGCTGGGTGAAGGATGGTGTGCACTTGTATATTCATCAACTGGAAGTGTATATGTGACAAAATATACAAAGGACCGAGTAGTGTGAGGAAGCTGACTCTTACATGAGATTATGCCACCTAATTAGTTAATCAGCTGTTCTGTCTGTTGAATGCTCTAGTGCAGGGGTTCTCATTAGGGGTGAAATTCACCCCCAGGGGGGAATTTTGGGTTTTCTGGGGGTGAATTGTGACCACATTAAGTTTACGGAGTGAGGAAAGCAAATATAGGCTCTGACCTATCTGGCCTGTCACCTGGGCTGGAATTATACCAGTGCTGACCCAGGTTAATCTTAGGATTAGAAAAGTGTTATGCTGTGCGATAATATCAGCATATTATTTAGAATGCACCTTTTGAAACAGGCAATCTCGGAAAGGAGGGGGGAATGACATTCTGGCAAATGGTGAAGGGTGCATGAGCCAAGCAAGGCTGAGAACCCCTGCTCTAGTGTGCATAGGAATCTAAGTATAAAGGTACTTTTACAATGTAGACAAAGTAAATAACATACAGAAGATATGAATTTAAGTGTAAACAATGTTTACAAAAGTTAATACAGGATTGCACATTGTATACATTAATGGTGCAACTTGCACGTACCTAAGTAAATGCATAATTTTAACATGCAAGTAGCAATATGATATACAAGGTGACAAAAAAAAAATACACAATGCATCAAGAAAATATGAACAACTCAAGAATATATGAGTAAAACATGAAGGATAAGAAAATATTCATAAATGTATGAGTATTAACGTAATCATCAAGATATAACATTCACCCCTCCCACCCTTGCCCAAGTACCCAGTCCTTCTACCTGAAGAAAATAGTACAAGGATCTCTACAGATCACCTCCATTCCCCCCACTACACCCACCCACAAATCCATTCATCCCCTCCTGTTGTCCTCCTCTATTCCAACAACCTCTCCAAGAAAATATTTAACTCGCCAGGAGAAACCTTGGAAAATATAATTGAACAAATGAACCATACCATACCAGTAACCCTCCATCCAATAAAAATGCCAACAAACCATTTCCTCATCTGAAATCAGAAATAAATATTCACCCATCCACAATATCCACCACACCCTTAGAACTAAATGTACAAGCTGAAATCCATCCCATCCCAGTATTAACGACACGCACTCTAAATCAAGTGCAGACCATCTAGACCTCCCAATGCCCCCACCAGACCCAACTGGAATGAATGAATACATAAATAATCCTACTTAACACCTAGTTGAGCGTGTACCGGGTGGCTACAAGAAATGAAAGTCAACTGGTGGGAAATACACTGTAATCTCTGATACCACTGACAACTAATGTGTGTGTATACAACGAGAGCTGGCTCTCAACTGACGCCAAGCCAGTGTTGCCACCTAGCGCTAAAAACGTGCATCGCATTATGCGATATCCAATGTAATTACAAATATACACAATGATTACACATAATTACAATAAATGATAAAACAAAACATGACAATTTTATAAAGAGGGGGAAACATATAATTCCCTAAATAAGCAACACACAATTACAATGTACGATAATAATGGTATGACATACAATCATACCACGCTAACACAAGCGTCCCCTAGAAGGCAACATCCACACACAGAAAAACTCCCAACTACCACAATTAACAAATCCTACACCAATCTCCAAGGGAAGAAGACCCCAAACAACAACACATCAAATTAAATGCACTCCATTATACAATGAAATTGCTGAGAACTTGCCCCCCCCAAAAAAAAAACAACAACAAAAAAACATAGAAATACTTATCCAACAATATAAGTCTGACTGCATCTGCCTACTAGAAACGAAGCACACACACACACACACTTTCACCGAATGGACGGCGAGAACTGGTGTTCCAAAGAAAAAGGAAAAACTACGTGGATCTCAACATCCAGAGAAGTGCCTTTTGTATTTTTAGGGAAGGGGAGTGCTCGTGGAATAGTGGGGAAGGGATATTGAGGGAAATGAGGAAGGGGAGGACTTGGTCCAAGAGTCAAGGCGGATTGTAAACAAACGCCGAACGGATGACTTGGATCTCGATAATGGGACTAACAAAATTGTAAAGATCAGAAACATAGATAAAAGCAGTTCAATGGAAGGTGAGGAGGATAATTTTCAAGGATTTAATGAGGGGGTGGCAGATACCAACCTCTCCCGACTGGCAAAACTGGAGGAAAAACTTGAACAAATGACTGAGCATTGGGAGATTAGGTTTGGCAAGATGTCAAAAATTGCCGAGAGGTTTGAAAAATTGGAAGAACTAGAGAAGGCGAACAAAAACTTAACTGATGAAATAGAAGACCTAAAAAGACAGTTAAGAGAAGTAAAAGTGGAGAATGAAGAATTAAAAAAGAACAATAGAGGCAATAAAGAAACAATAGCAAAAGAGGCAGAGGGGTGGAGGAAGATACAAGAAAATAGTAAAGTTGCATTTTCTGATATAATTAAACAGCAAATGAAAGAACAAACTGAAGACTCAGTTATCAAAATGATGAGACAGAAGGAGAATATTGTAAGAGACTTAGCTGACAAAAAGAAATGTATAGTTATATTAGGAATGGAAGAGAAACAGCCCAGATAGAACCACAAGAATCAAAGAGGAAAATGAAAAAAGTAAGAAACTTACTAGAATTAGTTCAGGAAGATGAGCCAGAAATAATGAAACAAATCGAAGAGAAATTCAGAATCGGGAAATATAGTACAGACAAGACCAGACCAGTTAAGATTAAATTCAGGTCACAAATGACGGCAGAGAATATCTTGTCCAAACAGGGAAACTAGCAACAAGTGAACAATATAAAAAGGTATGGATAAAAAAGGGAAAGAATAAAGAGTAAAGAGAGGAGGAAATAAGGAAAAGACATAAAGCTAAGAAAAAAAAAACGAGACCAGAACGGAGACAGAAAAACAAGAATTCTACTGGAGAGTAGTGAATATGAAATTGAAGCAATGGAAAATAACAGAGAGAAACACAAAAGAAACAGAGAATACAATGGAAATAACAAAGTTAAAAGTATCCTACACAAATATAGATGGATTAATAACAGGACTAAATGAACTGAACAAATATCTGCAAGAAAAAGATCCGGACATAATGGGAATTGTTGAGACAAAATTAAAAGGTCCACTACCACCCAACAGCATAGGACACAATGCATATAATTATTGGATTAGAAACAGAGAGAAAAAACAAGGGGGTGGAGTTATGTTCCTGACTAAGAAGGATATAAGCGTGAAGAGTGTCACATATGGGAACAATAGAGTAGAGATGATCATGATAGAAGTAGAAGATAGAGATAAGAAGAGCAGAAAGTTTGTAATAAACTACGTGCCCCCAAAAACAGCCTCATGGGAAGAGAATGAACATAAAAGCATGTTAGAAGACACAAGAATAACACTAAACAAGATAATGGAAGATGGAGGAAGAATAGTTATGATGGGCGACTATAATTGCAAAGAAATATGCTGGGAAGAGATGACCGTAAAGGGTGGAGAAGACTCATGGGGAAGTGTTCTACTTGAGATGATTACTGACCACACAATGACACAATGAATCCAAGAGAACACTAGGTATAGAAATGAAGAAGAACCATCGAGACTAGACCTAATAATCACATCAGAACCTGAAATAGTGGAAAAGATAGAATACCAGGCACCAATAAGCAAAAGTGACCACATATTGATAGAACTAGAACTAAATGAGAAAAAATACATGAAAAGAAATAAACAATATAGAAAAGGAAGATTGATGTATGAAAAAGCAAATTTTGATAAAATAAGAGAATTCTTCCAAAATGAAAACTGGGAAAGAATACACAAAGAAGATACAACAGTAGAAGAGAAATGGAATATTTTGACAAAAATCTATAAAAAAGGAGTAGAAAAGTATGTCCCAAGACAAAAACAAGAAAAAGAATATGTAAAGTGCTGGTACAATAAAAGTTGTAGGGAGATAAAAGACAAAAGAGACAAAGCCTGGGCCAAATGGAAGAAAAACAAAAGACCAGAAAAATGGAAAATATATACTTGTTATAGAAATGAATATGTACAAGCGTGCAGAGAGGAAAAGAGAAAATATGAAAAAGATGTCATAGAAAAATGTAAAGATCAACCAAAACTATTCTACAGATTTGTAAACAACAAACTGAAAAACAAACAAGATTTGGAGAAATTAAGACAAGGAGTTGAATACACAGAGGAAATTGAAATGGCGGAAATTATGAACAAACATTTTAAATCTGTGTTTACAAGGGAGAACATACAACCTGAAGAGATTGAATGGAAAGAGAAAGTCCCCCCCTATGAAAGAAATAGAAGTAACAAAGAATGAAATATTGAACCACTTGAGTAATCTTGATGTCAGAAAATCGCATGGACCAGATGAAATAGCAAACTGGATTCTGAAAGAATGCAGGAATGAACTGACAGACATAATACATAGCATAATAAACAGTTCCTTGAAAGAAGGTAAAGTTCCAGAAGATTGGAAAAGGAAATATAGTACCTCTATATAAAGGGGGAAATAAAGAAGACCCTACCAACTATAGACCAGTCTCTCTAACAAGTACAATAGCAAAAAATTGTGAAAATTTGTCAAAAGTAGATGGGTAAAATATTTAGAAAAACAAAAAAACAATTTAGACAAGGACGATCATGCGTCACAAATTTAATATGTTTCTATTCAAGGCTAATAGATATAATACAAGAAAGAGATGGATGGGCTGATTGTGCATTCCTGGACCTAAAAAAAGCTTTTGACAAAGTACCACATAAGAAGTTGCTTAAGATATTAGAAACTGAAGGAGGAATACAGGGCAAACTGCTTAATTGGATGGAAAACTTTTTGCAAGAAAGAAAAATGAGAGTAGTGATAAGAGACCAACACTCAAAATGGGATGAAGTAATAAGCGGTGTTCCACAAGGAACAGTTCTGGCCCCAATAATGTTTGCTATATATATTAATGATATGGATGAAGGAATTGAAAGCTGTATGAGCTTCTTTGCAGATGATGCAAAACTATTGAAAAAAGTGAACACGGAAGAAGATTGTGAATCACTACAGAGAGATCTGAATAAAGTACAGGAATGGAGTAGGAAGTGGGAGATGGAGTTCAATACAAAGAAGTGTAGTATAATGGAATTTGGAAAAAGTAAAAACAGAATAACAGGATCATATAAATTGGGAGAAGAAAGAATAAAAAAAGTAGAAAATGAAAAAGACCTGGGAGTCATTGTTATGAATAATATGTCACCTGAAAAACATATAAATAAGATTTTTGGAGAAACCTATAATTTAATAAGAACAATCAAAGTTGCATTTACCTGGATGAAGAAATGGTGAAGAAAATTCTAATCACCCTGATAAGACCAAGATTGGAATATGCAGCAACGATATGGTCACCAAGTACAAAAAAATGTATAAAAAAAAACTTGAAAGAATACAAAGAGCAATTACAAAATTGGCACCAACACTCTCAAAACTATCATATGAAGAGAGACTAGCAAAACTTGAACTACAGACACTAGAGCAAAGAAGAAAGAGAGGAGATTTGATAGCTATTTACAGAATCATGAAAGGCATAGAAATTACTGATAAAGAGAATCTGATAAAATGGGATGAGAGAAATACAAGAGGACATGAAAAAAAAAAAGGACAGCTATAGAAGAGACCTGAAAAAAACCCCAGCTTTCCTCACAGAATTATAGACAGTTGGAACAAGTTAGATGAGAAAGTGGTGTGTGCAAAAACAATACATGAATTTAAAAATAGTTTAGATAAAATGAGATATGAAAACGGGACACCACGAGCATAGCTCCCCTTCCCGTAAAATACAACTAGGTAAATACAACTAGGTAAATACACACAAACTTGATGCTGAAAGATACAAAGACGGGTCACCACAAGCATAGCTCCCTTCCCGTGTAATACAACTAGGTAAATACACACACATACACGTCGGTTGAGGTGGCAACGAATTTTGGACTCCAGAGAGGACTGCAATTTTCGAGGATCAGAACAAGGAAGTACCTGTGTTGTATCAATAGGGAAGGGGAAAGCTCGTGGTGTAGTGGGAAGGTGAAGAAAAAGGAAAAAGGGAGGGATTACTGTGGAAAATGGAAGGAAATGAGGAAGGGGAAGATAGGGCCCAGGAAGTCAGACGGCAGGTAAACAAAAGACGGACTGATGATAGTGGTGAAGTCGATGTGATTAGTAAAAATGTAAAAGTTAGAAATATAGATAAGAGCAGCGCAATGGAAGGTGAAGATGACTATTTCCATGGATTTAATGAGGGAGGAAATGACAACCTCCCTGACTAGTAAATCTAGAGGAGAAACTAAAAGAAACTAATGAAAATTGGGAAACTAAGTTTAACCAAATAAAGTTGATTACTCAAAGAGTTGATAAACTGGAAGAACTAAAGAAGGAAAATCAAAACTTAACTAAAGAAATAGTAGAATTAAAAAGGCAGTTAAGAGAAGTAAAGGATGAGAATGAAGAATTGAAGAGTAATAAAGAGTCCATAGCAAAAGAGGGAAATGGTTGGAAAAAAGTACAAGAGAATAAAATGGAATTTAGAGGTATAATGGAACAGCAGATGAGAGAACAAAGGACACAGTTATTAAAGTGATGAGGGAGAAGGAGGATATAGTAAGAGACTTAGCGGATAAAAAGAAATGTATATATTAAGGATGGAAGAGAAATATAATCTAAATAGGACTACAAGAATAAAGGAAGAAAAGGAAAAAGTAAGATAGAAGTAGTTCAAGAAGATGAACCAGAAACAGGGAAAGAAATAGAAGAAATATATAAACTAGGGAAATACAATACAGATAAGACCAGACCAATTAAGGTTAAATTCAGGTCACAAACAACAGCAGAGAATATCTTAGCAAAAACAGGGAAGCTAGCAGACAGTGACGAATATAAACAGGAATGGATAAAAAGAGAAATGAATAAAGAGGAAAGAGAGGAGGAAAAAACAAAAAGACTAGAAGCTAAGAAAAAAAACGAGAAAAGAACAGAGTCAGAAAAAGAGAAATTCTATTGGAGAGTAGTGAATATGAAAGTGAGGAAATGGTTCATAGCAGAGAAAAACAGAAGGGAAACAGAAAACACAATGGAAGTAGCAGAAAATTAAAAGTGTCTTACACAAATATAGATGGCTTAATAACAGGCTTGAACGAACTGAATGATTACCTGAAGGAAAAAGAACCGGACATAATGGGAATTGTAGAGACAAAACTGAAAGGTCCACTACCACCCAACAGTATAGGACATGGTGCATATAATTATTGGATTAGAAACAGAGAGGTAAAACAAGGGGGTGGAGTTATGTTCCTGACTAAGAAGGATATAAATGTGAGGAATGTCACATATGGAAAGAATAGAGATGATTATGATGGAAGTGGAGGACAAGGATGGGAAGAGCAGGAAGTTTGTAGTAAATTATGTGCCTCCTAAAACGGCTTCGTGGGAAGAGAAAAACAAAAATATGTTAGAAGACACAAGGATAACACTTAATAAGATGGAGGAAGAATAGTTATAATGGGTGACTTTCATTGTAAAGAAATCTGCTGGGAAGAGATGACGGTGAAGGGTGGAGACGACCTATGAGGAAATGTACTACTTGCTATGATTATAGAACATACAATGACGCAATAGATACAAGAGAATACTAGGTATAGAAATGAAGAACCATCGAGACTGGACCTAATAATAACATGAGAACCCGAAATAGTGGACAAGATTGAATATAAGACACCAATAAGTAAAAGTGACCACATATTGGTTGAACTGGAACTAAACGAGGAAAAATACATGAAAAAAACGAACAATATAGAAAGGGAAGATTGATGTATGAAAAAACAAATTTTGATAAAATAAGAGAATTCTTTAAAAAAGCTGACTGCGAACGAATACACAAGGAGGAAACAACAGTAGAAGAGAAATGGAATATTTTGACAAGAAATTATAACGAAGGAGTGGAAAAGTGTTTCAAGACGAAAGCAAGAAAAAGAGTATGTAAAGTGCTGGTACAACAAAATATGTAGGTAGTTAAAAGACAAAAGGGATAAAGCTTGGATAAAATGGAAAAAAGACAAAAGGCCTGAAAAATGGAAAATATGTACTAGTTATAGAAATGAATATGTACAAGTGTGCTGAGAAGAAAAGAGAAAATGCGAAAAAAAAAGTTATAGAAAAATGTAAAGATCAACCAAAACTATTTTACAGATTTTTAAACAACAAACTGAAAAACAAACCAGAATTAGAGAAACTACGACAAGAAGGAATTGAATACACATAGGAAATAGTAATGGCATAATTTATGAACAAGTATTTTAAATCGGTGTTTACAAGGGAGAACATACAACCTAGAGATATCGAATGGGAGGAGAAAGTTCCCCCTATGAAAGAGATAGAAGTATCAAGGAATAAAATAATGAAACACTTGAGTAATCTCGATATCAGAAATTCGTATGGACCAGATGAAATGGCAAACTGGAATTTGAGAGAATGCTGGAATGAACAGTCAAAATACATAGTCTAATAAACAGTTCCTTGAAAGAAGGAAAAGTTCCAGAAGATTGGAAAAGAGCAAATATAGTACCAATATATAAAGGGGGAAAAAGGAAGACCCTACTAACTATAGACCTGTCTCTCTAACAAGTACGGTAGCTAAAACTTGTGAAAGAATTATCAAAATTAGATGGTTAAGGCATTTGAAAAAAAACAACTAAATCCAAGGCCTCAAGTCACGTGACCTGAGTGGGTTCGGACGTTTCGTCCTCTGGAGATGAAGTTATCAACTGCCAAACTAGTAATGGCATCTGGTGACCATTGACCTTTACAACACTTCTAAAGGTCAATGGTCACCAGATGCCATTATTAGTTTGGCAGTTAATAAATTCATCCACGGAGAATGAAACGTCCGACCCCACTCAGAGCACGTGACTTGAGGCTTACTGAGTTCCCTATTGTAGCTTTCTCCTCTGCATATACGCTCTTGTCTATGAGCCCAATAATTGTAACTGCTGAAGAGGACCACAGCTAGTGGTCGAAATATACGGTTTACTCTGCATCTCAGCTGATCTTTCTCCGAGAGTGGGTTAAGTTATATATATTATATATATATATATATATATATATATATACATATATATACATATATATATATATATATTGTGTGTGTATGTATATATATATATAATATATATCTATATATATATATTATATATATATATATATATATATATATATGTATTCACCTTGGTCTTTAGATCACGTGTTGGACTCGTGATCGCCAGCTATTTCCCTCCCGGAAGAGAGCTCAGAGCTCGTATGACCGATCTATGGGTAATGCTATGACCTTTCACACACACACACACCCAACTCCCCGCCCACGAGAGTCAGAGTAACGACCCGAAGCACAGCGATACCGAAATAATTTCGGCCCTGGGCAGGATTCGAACTGGGTTACTGCGAGCACCATCGTAATTCCCAGTCCAGCGCTCTACCAACTGCGCCACCGAGTCGTGTGTGTGTGTGTGTGTGCTTATATATATATATATATATATATATATAATATATATTGTGTGTGTATGTATGTATATATATATGTATAATATATATATATATATATTATATATGTATATATATATATATATATATATATATATATATATATATATATATATATATATCAAGGACTACTATTACACAGGACGTGCGCTCCGCGCGATTCCCTGGGTCCGCTAGCGGAGGCCATTGCTGTCTTTGTAACTTAACCTTTTATATTGGACAAATATATCAAAACTAGAAAACTAACATTGTATATAGGACAAACATATCAACTATTGACTTATTCAATGCAGTATAAGTTAATATAAACTTTTATAGTGAAATAAGAATCTATTTTTAAGGCACTGTTATGCTTTGAAATGCCAATTTTAGCCGAACTAAACAGGTATGAGGTTAGTGGACACCAGGTTGGCGACTTTTTTTATTTTTATATTTTTAGAAAATATAATTTTTTTTTATTAAAATCAATTTATTTGATTTAAATAGATTTTTTTTTATAGATTGTATATATTGTGGGATTTCTATCTGATAAGCGATCTGATTCCTAAAGGACATTTCTAGCATATCAATATAAGGAGCAGTGTTATATAGACTTGCCACAAGTATACAAGGAACGGTATAAGCCCTATGTGAGGACGGTATGCTCAGGTTCACTCGAGTCCTCCAAGAGTTTTCTCATCTTGGTGACATTTGCTGCATTGTCTGTCACAACACTTCCAATGTGACAACCAAAATCATGTTCAGCCTTCTTGATCAAATTTTGTACAAGTTGTAGAAGATATTCAGCAGTGTGAGGTTTCCCTGATGTGTCTATTGTGTCAACTAAATAAATCTGACCAGTGGATGTTGTTAGAGTGACACATATTATGGGCTCATTATGGAGTGTTAGACCACCCATCAATTGAAAGACATACAGTTTCATTATTCAGGTCATCTGCACACTTTTATATTCCTTTTCATACACAAGATCCAAGTACTTATCAGCAATATCTTTTCTGGATGGAAGAATATAACCTGGCCTCAGGTTCTGAACCATCTTGAGAAACTGAGGATGCTGAACAAGACGAAATGGTGAATTTGTAGCAAATATAATTATTGCAACTTCTTTGTTGATATTTTCCTTTTGAGAGGCTGAAGTTTTTATGATAAATCTGTCCAGAGATGATGACTTTCTTTTAGATGAAAATGATTTAGCAGAAGTGGCGCCTGTGGAGGAGTCTGATAGTGGCCTTTTTAATGGTGGAGTCAGGTTTGCAGATAATTCAAGTGGAGCCGATGATAAAGGGATTGAAGCTGTTGATAGAGATCCTGAAATGGAAACAGAAATTTTTAGCATATTGCATAATTTATAAATGTATGTATACAGTGTGATTTAGGCTACTTTTGAGTACAGTAGTGATTTTTTTTAGATAATGATCATATTCACACAAGCCACTAAATTATTTAGAAATAATTAACAGGATATGAAATAAGTGGGCTTGGAATTCAGCCCACACAGGATTCAGTCCACTTTTAAATTCACAAAAAATAATGGGTTAGTTGGGTTAGGCTAGGCTAAATCCCTTTGGGCTGAATCCCATGTGGGATGAATTCCAATGGAACCTATGAAATATATTACACAATGTTGAATGAAATTAATAACAATCATCTAGGCCCTAAAGTTGAGTGGATACAGTATATCATAGTGATATAGTCATTACCCAAATTTAGAAGTAATGAAGTTGAAGTATCATATCTTTAGGCCTCTTTGGGTCATCAATTTCTTCTTCTGTATGCTGTGGCTGACCTTGGCATTTATCTCTGTGAGATTTTAATCTTGACACAATTCCATGTAGTTCCTGGCTGCAGTCTTTGCATTTGGCTCGGTACCCTTTGCCAGAAGTTGTTGGTAGTTTTTCAAAATAATTCCAGACAGGATCATTTTTTCTGACTGAAGGAACCATTCTGCCAGGTCCAGAAGACATCCTTGAGTAATACACATGTGCTTGTTTATTTATATATATATATATATATATATATATATATATATATATATACACACACACACACACACACACACACACACACACACACACACACACACACACACACACATATATATATATATATATATATATATATGTATATATATATATATATATATATATATATAAACAAGCACATGTCTATCACTGCGGGTGGACAACAAAGCGCCATGGTGCTCATCTGGGCCCGCGGGTTCTGTGCAGCGCTCAGGGGCTCGCCGGGTCCCGAGACTGACCCGTGTGGGAGATATTTTTTTGTGTGAAGTACTGACCTCTGCACCCGGGTCCTTTCCTTGGTCAGGTTCGAGGACCGCCAGGGGCACATGGCGGGGAGTGCCTACAGCCGTCGAGGCTGGGAGCGCCTCTGCCCTCCGTGCTCCAGGCGCCGCGTTGCGTTGGGCTCGGGCTGTGGTTTTCGGGGCTCGAACGACGGCGCCGGCACCAGAACCCGCGACGAGCCGCGGCAGGGTAGACGGGGAGGAACAACGGCTGCTGGAGCCGCCGAGCTGCTCCAGGGGCTACCTCTCCGTCGCCCGAGAGAGTCCTGGTGGTGGTCTCAGTGCTAGGTGGCGCCCCTGGCGGGCGGGACTCGACTGCCCTGCAATTGCACCCTGACAACTGTCACGGAAGGTTTTCTCTCCAGGGACATCGATGGAGACTGCCCCAAACGGCAAGATGGCGACTCGAAGTCCGACGCCTTCGACACCGACGTCCTCCCTGAAGACCCTCGGATGAGACGACCCAGGGAGGCGAGGACACATGAGGTCTCAGGAAGACAGACCATTAGACGCCTTGAAAGGCGACGCCAGTCGCGCACTGGAAGGAGGCGAGAAGAACCCGAAGACGAGTCGCGACGTCAAGAGACTCCAGTCAGCTGATGAGGGGTGAACCCGCATCCACGAAGAACTTCAGCTTATCTCGATGAACCCGTTGGTGCGCGCGAGAGTTGCTCGTTCTCTCGTTAGTCGCCAGGCGAATTTATTCAGCTGACGGGAAATTCCCCTTGACAAGAAGGTGTCACAAACGATACTAGCAGATGTGATGCTTAAGGTGGACATCTGACAAAGCCTTAGTTCGAGGAGGAGCTGTTCTCATGAGAACGGGACGCTGGCCAAGTCATGCCAGAGAGGACGTCTCCATTTCTGAACTAAATGAACAGAGAGGGTGCAACAAAGAGAGAGAGAAATATATATTTTTTTCGTCAAGAGGAAGTAGAGCAAGAACGAGTAATAAGAGGAACCTTCCCAAATTAGAGGGCGAAACTCAAACCTAAAGTGTCGTCTTGTTTGAGTTCGATAAAAAAAAAGATAAATAAAGATGGCGACAGTAGAGGATCAAGAGCTTCAGGCGCAATTTCAGAGACGAAAAAGAAACGCCCAAGCGCTACGAGGTCGTTCCCAAAAGCGGACGATGAAAAAGAAGATGACTTCGAGGGTCCGCAGATACGAAGTTCGATCGCAAAAGAGAGATGAAGACCTTGCTACTTCTCGGATAGTAGCCTGGAGGCTCTCGCTGTCGCTGGAGGCTCTGGCACTCGACTGGAGGCGTCGTGCCGCTTCCTTCGCTCGACCTCGATGAGACGACGAAGGAGGACGTAGTCATCATTCCCAAAGCAAATCGGCTCTTTCGAAGGTCCTGCTGGAGGTTCTGCCCAGCGAGACCTGTCCTCCTCCTCCTCCTCCTCCTGGCGCAGACAGGTCTGAAGGAGAGGAGGAACGTCGAAGCGCCGACGTCGGTCACCCTCGAACTGATTTGAAGATTTTCAGCTTTTCGATGATGTTCCTGAGTTCCGCCGTCCTAAGCATCTTCTCCTCCTTTAGCCCCTCTCTCAGGACCTCGTTTTCAAGTTGGAGGGTTTGGCAGGAGCAGGCTCCTGCGTCTCTACCTCGGGTGTCGTCCTCCAAGTCCCGGAGAGCATAGCTTCAGTCTTCGGACTCTTCAGAGGCGTGGTCCTCCTCGCCAGCTCCTCCTGCGTACTGAAAAGGAGCGATCTCTTCTGAAGACCCGCCGAAGAGCCTCAAGCCGAAGGCGACGATGACCTCGATAAGCCCGGCGAAGCTATGAACGAACTGAAGAGCCCATGACTCCTGACGGAGGCCATGCTGGCGCCACCGGGACCCCGGGAAGCGGGCAACCCGCGAAGGAGTCGCAAAGATCTCAGATGGCGCTCAAGTGCGGCGCCCTCCTGGGTTGACTCCTTCGCCAGTGAAAGTGTCAGAGGCAAGAAAGACTCCCATCACCACGGTCTCGCCTAGGAAAAAAAAAAAAAAAAAAAAAAAAAAAAAAAAAAAAAAAAAAAAAAATCACGGATTTTTTCCCGAAGAACGTTCCGAAATATATGGGGTATGTCGACCCCCCTTCGCTATAAAGACACACACACACACACACACACACACACACACACACACACACACACACACACACACACACACACACACACACACACACACACACACACACACACACACTCTCTCATGGCGCTGTGGTTAGAGCTCTGGCCTGCCACTACGGAGGTCCGGGTTCGACTCTCGCCCGGGGCTGAAATAATATCAGTATCGCAGCGCTGAGGGGTGTTACTCCAACTCTCGTTGGGGGTGTGTGTGTGTGCAAGGTCATAGCATTACCCATAGATCGGACCTACGAGCTCTGAACTCTCTTCCAGGAGGGAAATAGCTGTCGATCACGAGTCCAACACGTGATCCAAAGACCAAGTGAATACACACACACACACACACACACACACACACACACACACACACACACACACACACACACACACACACACACACACACACACACCCTTTCACCGAATGGACGGCGAGAACTGGTGTTCCAAAGAAAAAGGAAAAACTACGTGGATCTCAACATCCAGAGAAGTGCCTTTTGTATTTATAGGGAAGGGGAGTGCTCGTGGAATAGTGGGGAAGTGATAGGGAAGGAGAAGGGAAGGGATATTGAGGGAAATGGAAGGAAATGAGGAAGGGGAGGACTTGGTCCAAGAGTCAAGGCGGATTGTAAACAAACGCCGAACGGATGACTTGGATCTCGATGATGGGACTAACAAAATTGTAAAGATCAGAAACATAGATAAGAGCAGTTCAATGGAAGGTGAGGATAATAATTTTCAAGGATTTAATGAGGGGGCGGCGGATACTGGAGGAAAAACTTGAACAAATGACTGAGCATTGGGAGATTAGGTTTGGCAAGATGTCAAAAATTGCCGAGAGGTTTGAAAAATTGGAAGAACTAGAGAAGGCGAACAAAAACTTAACTGATGAAATAGAAGACCTAAAAAGACAGTTAAGAGAAGTAAAAGTGGAGAATGAAGAATTAAAAAAGAACAATAGAGACAATAAAGAAACAATAGCAAAAGAGGCAGAGGGGTGGAGGAAGATACAAGAAAATAGTAAAGTTGCATTTTATGATATAGTTAAACAGCAAATGAAAGAACAAGCTGAAGACTCAGTTATCAAAGTGATGAGACAGAAGGAGAATATTGTAAGAGACTTAGCAGACAAAAAGAAATGTATAATTATATTAGGAATGGAAGAGAAACATAACCCAGATAGAACCACAAGAATCAAAGAGGAAAATGAAAAAAGTAAGAAACTTACTAGAATTAGTTCAGGAAGATGAGCCAGAAATAATGAAACAAATCGAAGAGAAATTCAGACTCGGGAAATATAGTACAGACAAGACCAGACCAATTAAGATTAAATTCAGGTCACAAACGACGGCAGAGAATATCTTGTCCAAAACAGGGAAACTAACAACAAGTGAACAATATAAAAAGGTATGGATAAAAAGGGAAATGAATAAAGAGGAAAGAGAGGAGGAAATAAGGAAAAGACATGAAGCTAAGAAAAAAACGAGACCAGAACGGAGACAGAAAAACAAGAATTCTACTGGAGAGTAGTGAATATGAAATTGAAGCAATGGAAAATAACAGAGAGAAACACAAAAGAAACAGAGAATACAATAGAAATAACAAAGTTAAAAGTATCCTACACAAATATAGATGGATTAATAACAGGACTAAATGAACTGAACAAATATCTGCAAGAAAAAGATCCGGACATAATGGGAATTGTTGAGACAAAATTAAAAGGTCCACTACCACCCAACAGCATAGGACACAATGCATATAATTATTGGATTAGAAACAGAGAGAAAAAACAAGGGGGTGGAGTTATGTTCCTGACTAAGAAGGATATAAGCGTGAAGAGTGTCACATATGGGAACAATAGAGTAGAGATGATCATGATAGAAGTAGAAGATAGAGATAAGAAGAGCAGAAAGTTTGTAATAAACTACGTGCCCCCAAAAACAGCCTCATGGGAAGAGAATGAACATAAAAGCATGTTAGAAGACACAAGAATAACACTAAACAAGATAATGGAAGATGGAGGGTGAATAGTTATGATGGGCGACTATAATTGCAAAGAAATATGCTGGGAAGAGATGACCGTAAAGGGTGGAGAAGACTCATGGGGAAGTGTTCTACTTGAGATGATTACTGACCACACAATGACACAATGGATCCAAGAGAACACTAGGTATAGAAATGAAGAAGAACCATCGAGACTAGACCTAATATTCACATCAGAACCTGAAATAGTGGAAAAGATAGAATACCAGGCACCAATAAGCAAAAGTGACCACATATTGATAGAACTAGAACTAAATGAGAAAAAATACATGAAAAGAAATGAACAATATAGAAAAGGAAGATTGATGTATGAAAAAGCAAATTTTGATAAAATAAGAGAATTCTTCCAAAATGAAAACTGGGAAAAAATACACAAAGAAGATACAACAGTAGAAGAGAAATGGAATATTTTGACAAAAATCTATAAAAAAGGAGTAGAAAAGTATGTCCCAAGACAAAAGCAAGAAAAAGGATATGTAAAGTGCTGGTACAATAAAAGTTGTAGGGAGATAAAAGACAAAAGAGACAAAGCCTGGGCCAAATGGAAGAAAAACAAAAGACCAGAAAAATGGAAAATATATACTTGTTATAGAAATGAATATGTACAAGCGTGCAGAGAGGAAAAGAGAAAATATGAAAAAGATGTCATAGAAAAATGTAAAGATCAACCAAATCAATTCTACAGATTTGTAAACAACAAACTGAAAAACAAACAAGATTTGGAGAAATTAAGACAAGGAGGAGTTGAATACATAGAGGAAATTGAAATGGCGGAAATTATGAACAAACATTTTAAATCTGTGTTTACAAGGGAGAACATACAACCTGAAGAGATTGAATGGAAAGAGAAAGACCCCTATGAAAGAAATAGAAGTAACAAAGAATGAAATATTGAACCACTCGAGTAATCTTGATGTCAGAAAATCGCATGGACCAGATGAAATAGCAAACTGGATTTTGAAAGAATGCAGGAATGAACTGGCAGACATAATACATAGCATAATAAACAGTTCCTTGAAAGAAGGTAAAGTTCCAGAAGATTGGAAAAAAGCAAATATAGTACCTATATATAAAGGGGGAAATAAAGAAGACTCTAACAACTATAGGCCAGTCTCTCTAACAAGTACAATAGCAAAAATTTGTGAAAGAATTGTCAAAAATAGATGGGTAAAATATTTAGAAAAAAAAAAAAACGTGCTAAATCCAAGACAATTTGGATTCAGACAAGGACGATCATGCGTCACCAATTTAATATGTTTCTATTCAAGGCTAATAGATATAATACAAGAAAGAGATGGATGGGCTGATTGTGCATTTCTAGACCTAAAAAAAGCATTTGACAAAGTACCACATAAGAAGTTGCTTAAGAAATTAGAAACTGAAGGAGGAATACAGGGCAAACTGCTAAATTGGATAGAAGACTTTTTGCAAGAAAGAAAAATGAGAGTAGTGATAAGAGACCAACACTCAAAATGGGATGAAGTAATAAGCGGTGTTCCACAAGGAGCAGTTCTGGCCCCAATAATGTTTGCTATATATATTAATGATATGGATGAAGGAATTGAAAGCTATATGAGCTTCTTTGCAGATGATGCAAAACTATTGAAAAAAGTGAACACGGAAGAAGATTGCGAATTACTACAGAGAGATCTGAATAAAGTACAGGAATGGAGTAGGAAGTGGGAGATGGAGTTCAATACAAAGAAGTGTAGTAATCGTATAATGGAATTTGGAAAAAGTAAAAACAGAATAACAAGATCATATAAATTGGGAGAAGAAGGAATAAAAAAAGTAGAAAATGAAAAAGACCTGGGAGTCATTGTTATGAATAACATGTCACCTGAAAAACATATAAATAAGATTTTTGGAGAAACCTATAATTTAATAAGAACAATCAAAATTGCATTTACATACCTGGATGAAGAAATGGTGAAGAAAATTCTAATCACCCTGATAAGACCAAGATTGGAATATGCAGCAAAGATATGGTCACCAAGTACAAAAAAACGTATAAAAAAACTTGAAAGAATACAAAGAGCAATTACAAAATTGGCACCTACACTCTCAAAACTATCATATGAAGAGAGACTAGCAAAACTTGAACTACAGACACTAGAGCAAAGAAGAGAGAGAGGAGAGTTGATAGCTATTTACAGAATCATGAAAGGCATAGAAATTACTGATAGAGAGAATCTGATAAAATGGGATGAGAGAAATACAAGAGGACATGGAAAGAAAATAAAAAAAGACAGCTATAGAAGAGACCTGAAAAAGAACAGCTTTCCTCACAGAGTAATAGACAGTTGGAACAAGTTAGATGAGAAAGTGGTGTGTGCAAAAACAATACATGAATTTAAAAATAGTTTAGATAAAACGAGATATGAAAACGGGACACACGAGCATAGCTCCCCTTCCCGTAAAATACAACTAGGTAAATACACACACACGCACACGCACACACACACACACACACACACACACACACACACACACACACACACACACACACACACACACACACACACACACACACACACACACACACACACACATATATATATATATATATATATATATATATATATATATATATCAAGGACTACTATTACACAGGACGTGCGCTCCGCGCGATTCCCTGGGTCCGCTAGCGGAGGCCATTGCTTTCTTTGTAACCAAACATTTTATATTGGACAAATATATCAAAACTAGAAACCTAACATTGTATATAAGACAAATATATCAACTGTTGACTTATTCAATGCAGTTTAAGTTAATATAAACTTTTATAGTGAAATAAGAAACTATTTTTAAGGCACTGTCATGCTTTGAAATGCCAATTTTAGCCGGACTTAACAGGTATTATTGTACGAGGTTAGTGGACACCAGGGTTGGCGATTTTTTTTTTTTGAAAAATATAAAAAATATATATATATATATATATTTTTTTTAAATCAGATTTATTTGATTTAAATAGATTTTTTTAAATATATTTTAAATATTGTGGGATTTCTATCTGATATGCGGTCTGATTGCTAAATGACATTATTAGCATATCAATATAAGGAGCAGTGTTATATAGACTTGCCACAAGTATACAAGGAACAGTATAAGCCGTATGTGAGGACGGTATGCTCAGCTTCACTCAAATCCTCCAAGAGTTTTCTCATCTTGGTGACATTTGCTGCATTGTCTGTCACAACACTTCCAATGTGACAACCAAAATCATGTTCAGCCTTCTTGATCAAATTTTGTACAAGTTGTAGAAGATATTCAGCAGTGTGAGGTTTCCCTGATGTGTCTATTGTGTCAACTAAATAAATCTGACCAGTGGATGTTGTTAGAGTGACACATATTATGGGCTTATTATGGATGTTAGACCACCCATCAAGTGAAAGACGTACAGTTTCATTATTCAGGTCATCTGCACACTTTTTATATTCCCTTTCATACACAAGATCCAAGTACTTATCAGCAATATCTTTTCTGGATGGAAGAATATAACCTGGCCTCAGGTTCTGAACCATCTTGAGTAACTGAGGATGCTGAACAAGAAGAAATGGTGAATTTGTAGCAAATATAATTCTTGCAACTTCTTTGTCGATATTTTCCTTTTGAGAGGCTGGAGTTTTTATGATAAATCTGTCCAGAGATGTTGATGACTTTCTTTTAGATGAAAATGATTTGGCAGAAGTGGTGCCTGTGGAGGAGTCTGATAATGACCTATTCAATGGTGGAGTCAGGTTTGCAGATAATTCAAGTGGAGTCGATAATGAAGGGATTGAAGCTGTTGATACAGATCCTGAAATGGAAACAGAAAATTTTAGCATATTGCATAATTTATAAATGAATGAATACAGTGTGATTTAGGCTTCTTTTGAATACAGTAGTTATTTTTTTTAGATAATGATCATATTCACACAAGCCACTAAATTATTTGGAAATAATTAACAGGATATGAAATAGGTGGGCTTGGAATTCAGCCCACACAGGATTCAGTCCACTTTTAAATTCACTAAAAATAATGGGTTAGTTGGGTTAGGCTAGGCTAAATCCCTTTGGGCTGAATCCCATGTTGGCTGAATTCCAATGGAACCTATGAAATACATTACACAATGTTGAATGAAATGAATAACACTCATCTAGGCCCCAAAGTTGAGCGGATACAGTATATTATAGTGATATAGTCATTATCCAAATTTAGAAGTAATGAAGTTGAAGTATCATCTCTTTAGACCTTCACGTTTTTATTGCACATACTCGCCATTGTTCACCAAATTTATATAGTTGCGTATGAAAAGGGAGAAATGCACACAATATAAGTAAAATTATTTACTTGGGTCATCAACTTCTTCTGTATGCTGTGGCTAACCTTGGCATTTATCTCTGTGAGATTTTAATCTTGACAGAATGCCCTGTAGCTCCTGGCAGTCTTTGCATGTAGCTCGGTACCCTTTGCCAGAAGTTGTTGGTAGTTTTTCAAAATAATTCCAGACAGGATGATTTTTTCTGCCTAAAGGAACCACTCTACCAGGTCCAGAAGACATCCTTCCTGGTTGATTCCAAAGCAGCAACTGACTCAGTGAGAAGCTGCTTACCTAGAACAAGTTTCAATAAGAATCTTGTTGAAACTTGTTGCGGGCAGCACAGTGATACATACTACATGTAGGCTTATACCGTTCCTTGTATACTTGTGGCAAGTCTATATAACACTGCTCCTTATATTGATATGCTAAAAATGTCATTTAGCAATCAGATCGCATATCAGATAGCAATCCCACAATATTTAAAATCTATAAAAAAAAATCTACTTAAATCAAATGTCGGTTTTTATAAAAAAAAAAAAAAAAAAAAAAGATCGCCAACCATAGTGTCCACTAACCTCATGAAATAATACCTGTTATGTCCGGCTAAAATTGGTATTTTAAAGCATAACAGTGCCTTAAAATAGTTTCTTATTTCACTATAAAAGTTTATATTAACTGATACTGCATTGAATAAGTCAAAAGTTGATATATGTGTCCTATATACAATGTTAGGTTTCTATTTTTGATATATTTGTCCAATACAAAATGTTAGGTTACAAAAAAGACAATGGCCTCCGCTAGCGGACCCAGGGATCTGGGTGCGCACGTCCTGTGTAATAGTAGTCCTTGAGATATATATATATATATATATATATATATATATATATATATATATATATATATATATATATATACACATACATATACATATATATATACATATATATTTGTATATATATATATATATATATATATATATATATATATATATATATTCATATACATATATATTTCAAACACTGGACTCAGAGTATCAGAATTTAGTTCCGACGTTTCGAAACCTGTCTGGGGTTCGTCTTCAGGGTTATACAATGTCAGCTAAAGGAACCAATTAGATATTGAGCCGGTGTTCCCTGGGACAGGTCCCACCAGATTCCTCTATTTCATCCATGTTTCTCTTTCTTTTCTCTAATCTCTGCCTTGGGTTGATAAGTTTGTTTACTTCTACTCTTTCTATTTCGTCTCTCCTGCTTTTAATCTGCATGGTCCTTCTTCTTTTAATTATGTCATTTATAGCTTAGGAGTATTTGTTTTCTCTAATGTTTTTTTTTTTTGTATTTCCTACTTTCTCTGCCGAATCTCTAATGATATTCACTAAATTAAAATTAATATCTTCCACGGTTTCCTCATTAGTTCTTAGAGCTTCGAATCTATCTTTAATTTCTAACTGAAATTTCTTTTTATTACCCTTAACCTTTGCAAGGCTTATTTTCTTTTTTTAAAACTAGTTTAGTTCTCTCGGCTCTGAAATTGAATTTAGCTGTGCAACCTACCATTGTATGGTCACTACTTATGTTGACTTTATTTATTACCGTAACATTGCTAACACTTTTGTTCCATTCGGACTTCTCGTCCATTTACGACCTACACGCTTTTGAAAGAAAATGTTCGTTATTCTCATATTGTAGTTCTCTGCAAAATTGACTAACATCTCGCCTTTGTCATTTCTTTCACCTACTCCAAACATCCCAATGCACGTCTCATTTCCCATCTTCTTCCCTACTTTAGCATTAAAGTCTCCTATTACCAAAGTGTACTTACTTTTTTCTTGATCCATTACTTGACTTAAATCATCATAGAAGGACTCAATTTCCTCGTCTGAACTCTATGAAGTTGGTGCTCTAAAAACTATGAAACGTGGAAAAGCACCAGGGGAAGATGGTATATCAATAGATCTGTTGAAATACGCAGGTAAAATATTTCATATTAAATTAGCTGAGTTGTACACCCAATGCTTACGTCAAGAAAGCGTTCCTGATGCGTGGTGTAATGCTATAGTGATTTTGCTTCATAAAAAAGGAGACCAGAAGGACTTTAGTAACTATCGACCGATTAGTTTGCTATCAAACGTATATAAAGTATTCTCCAAGATCCTTACAAATAGACTAAGTCAAGTTTTAGATGGAAACCAACCGAGAGAACAGGCAGGCATTAGAAACGGATATTCAACTCTATATCATTTGCAGGCGATAAACTAACTAATAGAGAAAACAACAGAATACAATATACCTCTACGTCTAGCTTTTGTAGATTACAAGAAGGCCTTTGACTCGGTAGAACAAATAGCAATACTAAACTCGCTACGCAAACAGGGTACAAACGAACAGATCGTAAGAGTTTTAGGAAAGATTTATGCGAAAGGTACCGCTATAATTCGACTACATAAAGATACAGAAAAGATCAAGATCGAGAAAGGAGTACGGCAAGGCGATACAATTTCACCCAAACTATTTACAGCTTGTTTAGAAGATATTTTCAGAAGGTAGAATTTGGAAAAGAATGGTTTAAAGATTAATGGCAAATATTTGAACCACCTAAGATTTGCGGATGAGATCATTCTTATTTCAGAAAGAGCAGAAGACTTGCAAGATACGCTGAGCGATCTAAACAAGGAAAGTCTCAAAGTAGATTTAAAAATGAATAAAAGTAAAACCAAAATAATGTTCAACACGAAAGTTTAAAGCAAAGAGACTGTAATTGATGATGAGAGTGTTGAGGAAGTTGAAGAGTATAATTATTTAGGCCAGATTGTGAAAGTGACGAAAGATCATGATAATGAAATAAAAAGACGCATTACAATTGGTTGGAAAGTGTTTGGTAAGTATAATAAAATCCTGAGAGGCTCTCTACCTTTATGTTTGAAACGTAAAGTTTACAATCAATGCATTCTACCATCAATAATCTACGGGTGTGAGACTTGGAAGCTAACGAGGGCGTTGGAAACAAAGCTAAGGACTGCACAGAGGAGAATGGAGAGATCAATGATGGGAATAACACTGAGAGACCGAAAAAGATCAAGTTGGGCGAGAGAGCAGACTAGAGTGAAAGATATTGTGGAGGCAGTAAAAGAGAGGAAGTGGAATTGGGCAGGTAAGTTGGTGCGAACGGCTGATGAGCGATGGAGCAAGTGTGTTACTGAGTGGACGCCTCGAGATAGGAAGCGTGGAAGAGGGAGACCAGACAGAAGGTGGAGAGACGAGATCGAGAAGTTTGCAGGAGTGACGTGGCAGAGGATGGCACTGTCGTGTGAATCATGGAATACTATGAAGGAGGCCTTTGTTCAACAGTGGATTCAGGATGGTTGATTTTCTTTTCTTTTATTTGACACATTTAAACACACACACACACACACACACACACACACACACACACACACACACACACACACACACACACACACACACACACACACACACACACACACACACACACACACATATATATATATATATATATATATATATATATATATATATATATATATATATATACATCTACACTGAATGGTTCCCAGCGATCAATTGATATTTTTATTCAACCACAAACAACTTTTAATTCCATGCCATCGCAATCGAGACTGAAGAATCGCTCGATGGAGACATTTTGTTGGAAATTGAAACGTGGACGAGCCGAGGATTCGAACCCAGCTAACCCGTAACAAAGTTACAGTGACTTAAACCAATGCGCTATCAAGAGAGATATAAGTTGAGTACGATTTTCTTATATTTGTATGCTCGAATTACATACATCTACACGAAATATCGCGTTCAACCCACCTCCGCTATGATATTGCATTTAGTTAGTATGTGCACGTGGGATAGATTATACATCTACACTGAATGGTTCCCAGCGATCAATTGATATTTTTATTCAACCACAAACAACTTTTAATTCCATGCCATCGCAATCGAGACTGAAGAATCGCTCGATGGAGACATTTTGTTGGAAATTGAAACGTGGACGAGCCGAGGATTCGAACCCAGCTAACCCGTAACAAAGTTACAGTGACTTAAACCAATGCGCTATCAAGAGAGATATAAGTTGAGTACGATTTTCTTATATTTGTATGCTCGAATTACATACATCTACACGAAATATCGCGTTCAACCCACCTCCGCTATGATATTGCATTTAGCTAGTATGTGCACGTGGGATAGATTATACATCTACACTGAATGGTTCCCAGCGATCAATTGATATTTTTATTCAACCACAAACAACTTTTAATTCCATGCCATCGCATGTCTCCATCGAGCGATTCTTCAGTCTCGATTGCGATGGCATGGAATTAAAAGTTGTTTGTGGTTGAATAAAAAAAAAATATATATATATATATATATATATATATATATATATATATATATTTATATATATATATATATATATATATATATATATATATATATATATATCAAGGACTACTATTAAACAGGACGTGCACACCCAGATTCCTGGCTCCGCTAGCGGAGGCCATTGCTTTCTTTGTAACCTAACATTTTATATTGGACAAATATATCAAAATTAGAAACCTAACCTTGTATATAAGACAAATATATCAACTATTGACTTATTCAATGCAGTATAAGTTAATATAAGCTTTTATAGTGAAATAAGAAATTATTTCTAAGGCACTATTATGCTTTGAAATACCAATTTTAGCCGGACTTAACATGTATTAGTTGTTAGTGGGCACTTTAAAGGAACCCAAGTTGCAGTTGTTTTACATTTTACAAAATGGATTATAGTTAAACCTTTGAGATTGCAAACAAACAAACATTAACACAAATAAACAGATATAGAAGCAAAAGCTTACCAGACTGCAGCGATTAATCAGCGAGCCGGGCCTTCTTTACAGAGGTCTGGAGAAGGACTGCATTCTTCTGCTGGTCTTTCTCTAGGTTGTGGAGTCCATTCAGAAGAACATTTGCCAGACGACGGAACATCTTGGGACAGTCAATGTCAATCCCACTGAAGCTGGCCAGTGTCGACAAGATCTCCATTAGTCTTTTCTGGCAGACGGGCTTCCTTGATGAAACGCAGTCCACATCTGACAAGATCAAAAGTACACACATGTGGAGTTGTCAGGGAACATCTGGACACTGTCTCAAGAAAGTCATTAGCGTCACTGGTCACAAGAGGTTCCTCGGCGCTGAAGACCACATCGTCCGCGCACTTCGTTTCAAGCCACCGCTCCACATAGGCCGCACTGCACTCTTCATTCACAGTCAGTGTCACATCTGTGGTGCACCTCTCAATAGAGGCTGCATCCTCTAGGTCAATTGCAGTCCCCAAGCAGGTATGTTCCTTCGACACAGGGTGGACATCGATGGACTGGAGGTTTACGGCAGCATATCTCGTGAGCCGCTGCTTGCATGCGGAGAACACATCCCCAGTGGTCATGAAAGAGTTTGCACCAGTTGATTGATGGTAGACTGAGAACTCCCCCTCAAGCCGGTCACTCTGGATCTCACGCAGCAGGACATAATGGAAGTCAGCGTTTCTGAACAAGTAGCGGCAAACGGCAGTCAGTCCCTGCATAGTCTGCACTAGTTCATTCTTGGTGTCATGGGTGAAACACTTGATTCGATTTGCTCCATGTCCTGAAGAAGCCTCTTGGAAAATCAACAGGAAAGTCTGCAGGCTGGTTGACTGGGGATCCTGAACAGCTCGATATGGATCATTCATATGCTGATCTTGCCCCTTCCCAGACACATTCACTAAATTCCACCAGTTGAGGATGATTTGGATGAGCTTAGCAGTGTCATGACATCTTCTGAGCTTCAATGAAGCCACAACCTTTTCGTTGAAGACCTTCAAGACATGCTGCACATTTTGTAGTTGAAGTCGTGAGGGGTTAACAGCAAATCTAGTGAGGGGAGTAGTCTTCAGAATACTGCCTTTCTCTGACTCGTATACCGTAGTTCCTTGACGTCAGCAAATGATGCTATTGTTTTATTGTCAAGACTGATCTTCTGGCACTTCTCACTGATCCAGTTGTTGCGGATGCACTTCAGAAGATGCACTGTGTCAAAAAGGAGAAACCAGACACGATCTTTGTCAAGAGGATGCTTGGCTGTGGCACGGCAATCACCCGGAAAATCAAATAGCTGACAGTACTGCTGGTTTATCTTGTGGTTGTCTGCGATAGACCCGATGACACGCCCACCTGCCCTCTCAACAGCAGCTGCCGCCTCCTTCACACGCTCAAGCTGGTATGCTGCTGTGAGCTTGTGGACGGGTGTCACAGAAATCATAATAATAGGTCCTCTGTGCAGCGACTTCATCATAATACATAACATAGAATTAGCCTTGCTGTCTGGCTTGTTCACTGCCATGCCACTCAGAACCCCACCAGAAAAACGCAACAGTTGGCTGAATCTATACTTAATCTATCAAGAGAAATGCATTCTTCTGCTGCAGTGTCTTCACTTTGGTAAATGTTTCTCTCATCACCTGATTCTTGTCAGATGAAGTGTACTCCAGCTTGCGTTTGGTTGGCAGCACCAAAAAGTCTCTGAGCTGTTCATAGCTACACTTGGGGTATGATTCAAGACCAAAACAATAATCACTCATGGAAAACTCATATGAAAAATCTGTCAGAATCAACAACAAAGTTATTACGTGGTGGTAGTACATCAAGCCACTTCTGTCTTTCATAACGGTCTTTTGGCAGTCGAAACATTCGGCACCTGTTATCCTTGTTATAATTACCGTTGCAGTTCACAACACCACACTTATTCGGCATTTTGAATACACAAAATCAGCAAGAAAGAACCAATGAAAAACCAAATAAACAAACAAAATCAGCAAGAATCTATGTAATCAAACAGTATCCACTTCTAAATGCAGCCACGCGCGAAAGACGCAGCGACGCAACCTTACACCTCCACTGCTCGTAGTACACTGGACTGGCCTCCGCTAGCGGTGCCAGGAATCTGGGTGTGCACGTCCTGTGTAATAGTAGTCCTTGATATATATATATATATATATATATATATATATATATACATACACATGTATATATATATACATATATATGTATATATATACATACAGTACATATATATATATACATATATATATATATATATACACACGCACACACACACACACACACACACACACACACACACACACACACACACACACACAACACACACACACACGCACACACGCACACACGCACACACGCACACACACACACACATATGTATATATATATATGTATATATATATATATATATATATATATATATATACATATATACTTGTATATATTAGGAAGGTTTAATATAAAAGCACATTTGTAAAATCAGACTTATTGACCCACTGTCGGAGAATGGCTGACCGGAATTTTATCACCTCTCGTAGGAAGTTTCTCTAACACTCACATTAAACATTTTGAAGATTTTGTGAGCAAAATTAAGAGACATAATATACCTATGAATAGTAAATTACTAAGTCTGGACATAGTTTCCCTATTTACTAATGTAAACATAGATAATGTTTTAAGATTCTTGGAAACGAAACTGCATTAATATCAACACCAACTTCCTCTGTCAGTTTAAAAAATTATTAGATTTACCCGCTTATGTCTTAACACTAATGTTTTTTCTTTTAAATTCTCTTATTTTAGACAAAGATATGGATGCAGTATGGGGTCCGATGTTTCCCCAGTTCTAGCCAATTTATATATGGAGTATTTCGAATGCGAACTATTACCAGACATCAAGCCAGCTGATATGTTTTGGTACAGATATGTCGATGATATTTTTACTGTTTGGGATGAAAAATGGGGCTCATTCAGTGTCTTCTTGGAAAATAAAATAAAACAGCACACAGCATAGATTTAAAAGTGGGATGGGAAGAAGAAGGAAAAATACCTTTTCTGGACGTATTGGTGTTCAGGTGTCCGGACCAATTGTCCTTTTCTGTATACAGGAAACCCACTCACTCCGGCAACCATTTACATTTTTCAGTCACAACCCTGATAACATTAAACGTACTGTAGTTTAGGGTTCATATCTAAGAGCTTTGAGGGTATGCAGCCCACAACACCTTGACAAAGAATTATAACTAGTGAGTTCCCAACTCTCAAAATTAAGATATCCGTGGTGGTTTTTGTCCAAAGCACTGAGCAAGGCAAAAAGCAATTTTCGTAAGACACCTAACCCAGATCAAAAGTATAAGTGGAGTGATAACAACGTTATACTTCCATACAATGAGTCAGTAACGCCTGTTCCAAAACACTACCTATCAAGATGATATTTAATTACCCTAACAGTATCTTTAGGAAGGTAGTAAATGTACACCGAAAGACGAATGTGGATACCAGCCCCGGGGTTTACAAACTACCTTGTAAGGACTGTGAAAAAGTGTACTGGGGCCAACCAGGAAGAGAACTGACTACAAGATTTAAGGAACACAAGAACTCCATCAAATATGGTCAAGAAAATTCCGCGGTGTTCCTACCGACCAGCAAAGAGGATCATCGTATGGATTGGGATAATACTACCATCGTTTATAAATCCCACTGCAGCTTTCGAAGGAAAATTTTAGAATCCTCCCTTATTTAACATATACCTAATTTTAATACCTCCAAAGGTCAGTGGTCCCCAGACTGCATAACTTGGATGGCGGCTATGAAATCCACCTTTAAAGCAGCCGGGCTTGACCTCACTATGGGCCAACCTCCGCCCCGACCTCATCAAGGACACATAACCTGAGTCCCTCCTTTTCCATGTCCCCAAATTTACCCTTCTTAGTTATATATATACTCTCATATCCCACACTATGTATCATTCTGCTGAAGAGGGCCACAGACAGTGGTCGAAATATACATAATTTCTGTCCATCTTATCTCATTCTCCGACAGTGGGTCAATAAGTCTCACATGTATATATATACATATATATATATATATATATATATATATATATATATATATATATATATACATATATATATATATAAGTATATTATACATAAATGTATGTTATATATATATATACATATATATATATATATGTATATATATACATATATATATATATATATATATATTATATATATATATACATATATGTATATATATACATACATATATATATATATACATACATATATATAATTATATAAGTATATGTATACGCATAAATGTATATATATATATATATATATGTATATATATATACATACATATATAAATATATATAAATATATATATATATATTTCATATATATATAAATATATATATATATATATATATATATATATATATATATTTAGTGTCCGTCCATGTCTTAGTTCGAATGTGCTTGGCCACTTGGAAAAGGCATTCGCTGAATCCTGTTTATTTATTTTGTTATATTACTGCAGAATCGTTATAATGAATACAAAATTTACAACTTCAAAATTAATTTGAACTTATATCAACCGTTATTGATAGATTCACGTACTTGTCAGAGCGTAAATATCTGGTTAAAGTCTTATTTCATAGATTGGAACAATAGTTTTACGTTATGACCCGAACAAGCATCGTGATTGGTCTAAATATTTTTGAACAACGGTTGGCAACATCCTGTCGTGTAAATGTCAAATTTCGACGACATTGACGAAAGAAAGAAGACAAATCAGTGTGTGTGTGATTTTTTTTATTGTAGTGGACCGTTAATAGATTAATTATTGTAAAGACGTTGAGGAAGTGCTTTGCGTTCTAGAAAAAATCAGTTTTATTGTATTTGTGAAGTGTTGAGAAGAAATAATTGCTTTGTGTGTAATGTTTGGTCTACATTTTTTAATTTGAATCCATCTTTCACCACATGGAGCGTCTATTCCTTCTGCAATGTAAGTACAATAAACAACACAAACAATCCACACGAATTCTAGCTGAACAATTGAAGCCTGTAGTATGTCAAGTTCTCTGGCCCATTATTGTGTTTTAAAAATGGTTAGGGGATGAGGGTAGGTAGGTAAGTAGGTGGACAATTTGTACTTTTGCTTGAGGATTGAGGCAAAAGACAACGGCTTCAATAGTTCACCATGTTCCCCTGTACTCTCGTATATCAGTCTGGTACCCGTTGTATGGCAAGACTAAAGATTGCCATTCAATATAATTATAACTTCTTCAGAATGGGGGTAACAGCTTGGCCAAGGATGCATTCACACATTTCACATTTAATTGCGGACAGTTGTCTCCATGTCATCGTCCCAATGACGCTGTACATGTTAATTTCATTCTGACAAACTAGTCGTAACTGTCGTTGGAGGAGAAGACCCATTTTCTTTCGTTCTTTGTCAGAAATCTGTGGTCGGCCGCGAAACGTGGATTTGGGATCTTTGGTTGGGTTGTCTTCAAACCTTTTATTTTTTATCAGCGTTTCAATATAAAGGTTTTAGTTTTCCTGTGTCTTTATTGCATTTCTCGGTATTGTACTACTACTCAACTGAAAATCGTGGGTGCTATGTAAGACTGCTGTCCGCAATAAAACACTAAACTGTACTTTTAGGTACTCAGCAAGGATACGCCGAGAAGAACAGAAGGTACAAGCACATTCTTTTCTTTCTTTTTTTAATTCAAAGGTAACTTCTCGTGCCCATTTCGGTCATATCAACACGAAAGCAAATTTCGGGACGATATTTCGATCACTGAACTCTCCTTGGGGCATTTGGAACTATGAAGCTGGACACCCAAGCGACTAGCGAAATCGGAACAGTCACATAGCAAAGGTGGGTATTGGAAATGAGTATAAACGGCTAAGTTGTCATATAATGCTATATCTCTGAGATTAAACTTTTTTTTTTTCGCAAATCATTAGTGGCAATATAACATCTCCGATTATTATTTTTGTTTCAGATTCACAGGCCTATTCATGGCAGCGTAAACACGAGATTTTGCTAGCATTTGCTGCTTTGACGCATTTTGTCATGGGTGGTAGTACTACAACTACTTGTGTGCATCCGCTGGGCATGCGGAGATGTGCACGCAAGTGGTTGTAGTATCGTTTATCATAAGTTGTATCCAAGTGGCAAGTGTTGACGAAAGCTCAGCAAAACTAGTTGTTTGGCAATGAACGTCTTATAAATCATTCATGAACTGGTTGAAGTTTTGAAACATGACAGTCTATGATCTTGAACCAATCTTTAGGTGTTATGCAAATGTAACTGGAAGTTATTTGATGCATAGGGACCATTACATCTCAGGTGAGGTAATGCATGGAAAACGTCAGATAACTTCGACAGTTGCATTTGCATATTCAGAATCCTGTGTTGGTTTCAAGTCATAATCTCGAATGTGTCAACCGAAAGCTGATTTCAGGATTTGGCTAGACTACTACGGGTAGGTAAACTGGATTTTTTTTTTTCATTTAATATAATGTATCTGTCGATTGATTATTATTTACTATTTACCTGTTTGTTTGTTATGTAAGTATACCTATGCATTTATTTGTTTTATTTATTAACATTTATATTATAACTTTTTTATTTTATTCGTTTATTTATTTAATTTCATATTTTTTTCGCATCCGACCTAGGTATGGACCAAAAGGTCTCCTGTCGGCATGCTCAGCCTTTGTATCCCTTTGTACATATATATATATATATATATATATATATATAAATATATATATATACATATATATATATATATATATATATATATATATATATATATATATATATACATATATATATATATATACACGCATACACAGACACGGATACACACACACACACACACACACACACACACACACACACACACACACACACACACACACACACACACACACACACACACACACACACACACACATATATAATATATGTATATATGTTTATATATATGTATATATATGTATATATGTATATATATATGTATATATATATTCTTGTTGACAGACGAGATTAAATAATATTGCTGTTTCTGCATTGTATATCTTTTTGTTAAGAACTTCAATTTCTCTTGCTAATTTACGGTGTTGGACTGATAGTTTGCTGAGTAGCTGTCCGTATACGGACAGCTACTCAGCAAATTATCAGTCCAACACCGTAAATTAGCAAGAGAAATTGAAGTTCTTAACAAAAAGATAAAAAATTGCAGAAACAGCAATATCATTTAATCTCGTTTGTCAACAAGAAAATATTCTTCCTGGATACACTAATATATATATATATGTATATATATTTATATATATATATATGTATATAGTGTATGTATATATATATATATATATATATATATATATGTATATATATACATATAAGAATCTCGACCTCCGTGATGCGACCCCCCTTGGTTTAGTCTCCCCGCCCTCCCACCGAGTCGATGGGGAGTGATTTTAATTTTTATGGAGACAAACATCGAGATGAAAATTCCTACGTGACCTCATCTCCTGGAACCGGAGTGAACCTGGGGGTTCCTCATTGTTAGGAAGAAGATAAAGAGGAACTTCAGCAGCTCATGGAAGACTTGAAAAACAAGATTAAACAACTGAAGGGCTAATTTAAAGATATCCTAAGAAGGTAGCGACATGGGCTTCTCAATTATAAAGATATGGACGTATCCCCCGAGCTATTGGAGGCGCCATCGTGCCCCTCTGAAGTAACAGATTTTTGCTAGAGTTTGATAAAAAAAAAAAAAAAATATGGCGACAGGAGAGGATCAAGAGCTTCAGTCACGACTTCAGAGACAAAGAAGAAACGCCCAAGCGCTACGAGGTCGTTCCCAAAAGGGGACGAAGAAAAAGAAGATGACTTCGAAGATCCGCAGACACGAAGTTCGAACGTATAAGAGACAAAGTGATGAAGACCTTGCTCCTCCTCGGAAAGTAGCCAGGAGGCTCTCGCTGTCGCTGGGGAGGCTTTGGCAATCGACTGGAGGCGTCGTGCCGTTTCCTTCGCTCGACCTCGATGAGACAACGAAGGAGAAGGACGTCGTCATCATTCCCTCGAAGAGTCACTCCCAATGCAACTCTGCTCTTTCGAAGGTCCTGCTGGAGGTTCTACCCAGCGAGACCTGTACTCCTCCTCCTTCTCCTCCTGGCGCAGACAGGTCTGATGGAGAGGAGGAACGTCGGAGTGCCGACGTCGGTCACCCTCGAATTGACTTGGATATTTTCAGCTCATCGATGATGTTCCTCAGTTCCGTCGTCCTAAGCATCTCCTCCTTTAGTCCCTCTCTCAGGACCTCGTTTTCAAGTTGGAGGGTTTGGCAGGAGCAGCCTCCTTCGTCTCTACCTCGGGGGTCGTCCTTCAAGTACGGGAGAGCATCGCTCCAGTCTTCGGACTCTCCACAGGCG
>NW_027467712.1:305000-307500 GCF_046742065.1 Oratosquilla oratoria
TTCTGCTCTGTTAGAGGTTCTGCCCAGCGAGACCTGTCCTCCTCCTCCTTCTCCTCCTGGCGCAGACAGATCTGACGGACATGAGGAACGTCGAAACGCCGACGTCGGTCACCCTCGAACTGACTTGGAGATATTCAGCTCCTCGACGATGTTCCTCAGTTCCGCCGTCCTAAGCATCTCCTCCTTTAGCCCCCCTCTCAGGACCTCGTTTTCAAGTTGGAGGGTTTGGCAGGAGCAGGCTCCTGCGTCTCTACCTCGGGGGTCGTCCTTCAAGTACCGGAGATCATCGCTCCAGTCTTCGGACTCTCCACAGGCGTGGTCTTCCTCGCCAGCTCCTCCTGCGTACTGAAAAGGAGCGATCTCTTCTGAAGACCCCCCAAAGAGCCTCAAGCCGAAGGCGATGATGAGCTCGACAAGACCGGCGAAGATATGGACAAAGTGAAGAGCCCATGACTCCTGACGGAGGCCATGCTGGCGCCGCCGTGGCCCTGAGGAGCGGGGAACCCGCGAGGAAGTCGCAAAGATCGCAGATGGCGCTCAAGTGCGGGGTTGACTCCTTCGCCAGTCAAAGTGTCAGAGGCAAGAAAGGCTGCCATCACCACGGTCTCGTGTAGAATCAAAATGGCGGGCCAATAACGTTCGAAAATGAATGATATAATTTAAAAGTTATCGTGAAGGAATACTAAACAAGAGAATTAGGAAAAAAAAAAAAATCACGGAGATTTTTTTTCCGAAGAGCGTTCCGAAATATATGGGGTATGTCGACCCCCCCTTCGCTATAAAGACACACACGCACACACACACACACACACACACACACACACACACACACACACACACACACACACACACACGCGCGCGCACACGCACGCGCACACGCACACGCACGCACGCACGCACGCGCACACGCACGCACACACACACACACACACACACACACACACACACACACACACACACACACACACACACACACACACACACACACACACAAAGAGGTGATCAGTGGAGTACCGCAAAGATCTGTACTGGCACCAATAATGTTTGCTATCTATATGAATGACATAGACGAGGACGTGAACTGTTACATGAGCTTCTTTGCTGACGACGCCAAACTGTTAAGGAAAGTAGAAACTGATAAGGACTGTGAAGCACTGCAAGAAGACCTGAATAGGGTATGGAACTGGAGTCAGAAATTGGAAGTGGACTTTAATACTAAGAGGTGTAACATAATGGAGTTTGGAAAAAGCAAAAACAGAATATCAGGAAAATATACAATTGGAACCAAGGAAGTAAAGAAAGTAGGATCCGAAAAAGATTTGGGAGTAATTATCACAAACGACTTGTCCTATGATAAACAGATTAACAAAATTGTCGGGGACACTTACAACTTGCTAAGATCAATAAAAGTGGCATTTGCATACTTGGACGAAGACATTTAGAAAAAAAATATTAGTTACATTGATAAGGCCTAGACTAGAGTATGCGGCGACATTGTGGTCCCCCAGTACCAAAAAGAATATAAAGAAAATAGAAAGAATCCAAAGAGCAGCTACAAAAATGGCACCTGCACTTGCAAACCTATCATACGAAGAGAGATTGGCTAAACTGGAGTTATCGACACTGGAGCAAAGAAGAGAGAGAGGTGATCTATTGACCATCTACAGAATCATGAAAGGCACAGAGATACTTGATAGAGAGGACTTACTTAACTGGGACAAGAGAAACACAAGAGGACATGGAAAGAAAATAAAAAAACATAGCTATAGAAGAGAACTGAAGAAAAACAGTTTTCCACATAGAGTTTTGCACACACACACACACACACACACACACACACACACACACACACACACACACACACACACACACACACACACACACACAGACACACACGCGCGCGCACGCACGCACGCACGCACGCACGCACACATACACACACACATATATATATATATATATATATATATATACACACACACACATATATATATATATACATATATATATATACATATAATATAATATATATATTATATATATAAATATATACCATATACTCCGTCTATGAAGTCCACCACTGTACGGAATTCCATCTCCCCACGGAGTTCCACCATCCCACAGAGTTTCAGCATCCCACGTAGTTCCACCACAATTCCTCCCCCTTGATCATTTTACGTGACCTCACCCCGCACCATGAAACCTATATTTTTTATTGTAATCAGTATCTCTTGAAAATGTATAAAGTGTACGAAAAGCCATGTTAACTTTAAAGGAAGACACATCTCTAAACATAACTAAAGCTGATAAAAGCAACACCTTAATCATTATGAATAAAAGTGATTATGTTAACAAAGTAATCGATCACTTACAAGATAAAAACACTTATGAACTTTACAAAGATCCTAGAGACATGGTAAATAAGAATTTCCATAAAGAATTAAGAACACTACTTAAAGGTGGAGAAGATTTGATCAAATATTTTTCCACACAAAATCCT
>NW_027467712.1:315000-322500 GCF_046742065.1 Oratosquilla oratoria
ACATTTCCACTGCAGAAATTAAAGAACTGTGTTATCACTGGGAGAAAACACAGAGAGTGGTGGGAAAATGGCATCCTAACACTGCTGTGGTCAACAGGAGCATAAATTTGTTCAGTGACAATGTTAATGAATATTTTAGAAAAATTCTGAGAAATCGTCAAAGGCAGACAACATTGGACAGGTTTTTAAAGAAAGAATCCCAAAATGCTTTTAGTGCAAAAAGACAGAAAAAAGAAAGAACGCCAGAAAGAGAGAAAACACCTGAAGGGATGTTACCTGATGTTTATATGGAAGGTGACACCCCTTCCAAACAGTAACATTAACATCCCTCCTCCTCCTCTACACCTTCCACTTATGCCATCAGCTCACCTCAGTACAGGTAAAGTCCAGTTAGATTTTATTTATATTTCATGTACTGTACAGCACTGTATATTTATTGTTTTTCATAGTTTTTATTATGCTATGCTTAAAATACTATTACAGTAAGCAGTAATCTGTGGGTCTGGAACGGATTGATCCAATTTAACATTATATCTTATGGGAAAAAATTATTCACCATTCGTACAGATTGCCATTCGAATAGCCTCCTGGAAAGGATTGTGTACGAATAGCGAGGTTCCACTGTATATATATATATATATATATATATATATATATATATATATATATATATATATATATATATAAATGAATTGGGGCTTAGGGGATGTTTGTGGGGAAAGTGGTCACACAACATTTTATTACAAATTACATCAAAATCACTAATAGTGATTTTTGATGTAATTTGTAATAAAATGTTGTGTGACCACCTTTCCCCACAAACATCCCCTAAGCCCCAATTCATTTATACATACTACCATAACATCTTCAACAAGGGTTACAAGAAAGATGAAAAAATAATTAAAGACATCATCACTAAGAACTGTCATCCGGTATCTAAAGATAAGGAAATCCGGGTGGTTGTATACTACTCCAACCCTAAAGCTAGTTCATTGGTTATTACTAATAACTTAAATAGTAATACTGAGACTATGTCTAAAACTAATTGTGTTTATGAATTCACCTGTAGCACCGGGAACTGTGTAGCCCGTCATACAGCATATATTGGTTTTACTAGATGTAGTCTCAGTAGGAGAATTACTATGCATTTACAAAATGGGGCTATAAAACATCACTTAAAGAAATACCATAACCTAACAGCCACCCGAGAATACCTAGTTTCAAACACTAGGATTATAGCAAGTAATAGGGATGTACATAAACTTAAGCTTCTAGAAGCTATGTTTATCAGAGAATGTAGTCCTATCATTAATATCCAATGCAACATGACTTCTGTCATCGCTTTGTATAGCAGCACCAAGCTACTACCTAGCATGACCTCTCTCCGAAACCCCCCCTCCACCTCCTCCTACCCACTCCTTCCATCCTCCCCCCAACCGACCCCGCAACCCCCTAACCCCCCAACCCCTCCCCCAACCCTCTTCTTCTCGTATTAATGAGATACCACCCCGCCCCCTCTCCCGCCCTCCACCACCACCCAAGCCGGCTAGGTGCATATATATGTCACCAAGCGAAGGGTTTTCTTCGTCATTTCATCAGACCTTTAACTATTGTAAGTAACGGTCCCCATCAGCCCATGTATAGTGTTTATTTTATGTGAATTTGCGCATTTATTGATATTTGCTTCTATATTTGTATAATTGGTTAGATTTACATGTTGTTTTCTATATTTCTGTACGTCATTATTATCTATGTTACAGAATTTCCTGAAGATGTCTCTTTGTTAGACGAAACGTTGAAATAAATGAATCATTTTGGCAACTTGGTATATGCCCACCCTCTAAATGGCAGAATATTGGTTAGAAAACTGGAGAATACTCACAAGAAGATCAACAACCTCACTAACGCTGTCGATTTTAACAATGCATGCATACAAGAGAATCTGCTCCCCAGATATTCATATTTATATATATATATATATATATATATATATATATATATATATAGATATATATAGATATAGATATATATATAAACATAGGACGGAATAAACGAAGCCATCATTGGAGCTCTACACAAGAAGGGAGATCAAACTTTTTGTGATAACTTTCGAGGTCTGTCGCTACTCACCACAATCTACAAAATCATCGCCAGGGTGATATATAAACGGCTCCTACCATACACTGAACCCTTGTTAGGCGAGTACAAAGCTGGGTTCAGGCCTAACAGATCAACATCAGAGCACATCTTCACGCTCCGCCAAGTACTGGAAAAGAGAGGGGAGTTCGCTCAGGATTTTCATATAGTATTTGTAGATTTCAAGCAGCCGTACAATTGTATCCATAGAGAAAGTCTTTGGAAAGTCTAAGCCCTCCTTGGAATCCCATCCAAGCTGATAAGACTTCTTCAAACCCTATACAGCAGTACGACCTCCCGTGTGAGGATCTCAGGAAATTTTGGTGAGCCTTTTCAGATGATTATATCTGGTGTGAGGCAAGGATGCCTATTAGCACCAAGTCTCTTTAACTTGGCCCTGGAATGGGTATTCCGTCAAGTAGTGAGGGATGACACTGGAGTTATGACAGGCAGTTTAGGGCTGAAGGAACTCGCCTATGCAGATGACGTGGTCACCCTCGCAGAAGACATGAGACCTTTAGACTTGGCATTCTGTGAACTTGTGAGAGCCGCTGGAAGAATAGATCTAAGAGTAAACGAAACTAAAACAAAGCTTATGCACGTCCAGAGGAGAAGACCTTTTGCTGGTGGACATGAAATTGTAGCGGGATTCAACTTGAAGCTTGTTGACAGTTTCACATACCTTGGTTCCAAATTGTCACACCAGAAAATAATATATATATATAATTATATATATATATATATATATATATATATATATATATGTATATATATACATATATATTTATATGTATATGTATATATACACTATATATATGTTCCACGTTTCTGCCCCATACAGTGCTGTTTGGCACAATCACTCCTTCATACAGTCTCCTCTTCGCATCCATTCCCAAATGTCTATTCCTCATTACACTCTTTAAACCACCAAGGCATTTACCTCGCTTTCTCTCAATCTACATTCTACCTCCACCTTCACTCCACCTTTTCCTGCTACACTTGCACCCAAGTATCTAAAACTATCCACTTCCTCCAGTCGCTCTCCCTTAATGTTCACTTCCAGTCTACTGCCACTTTCACTTGTACATCTCATCACCTTACTTTTACCCACATTTATCTTTAGCTTTCTTCTATCACATACTCTCCCAAACTCTGCCACCAGCTTCCTCAATCCCTCCTCTGACCCTGCCACAAGCGCAGTGTCGTCCGCAAACAACAGCTGGCTCACCTCCCACTTTTCTCCATTTTCTTTAACCATCTCCAATCCCTGACTCACTACCCTAGCATTCACCTCTCGCACCACCCTTCCATGTATAAGTTGAACAGCCAGGGTGACATAACGCATCCTTGACGAAGCCCCAACTTTTACTTCAAACCACTCACTCTCTCCATTTCTAATCCTAACACATGCTCTACTACTCTCATAAAAACTCTTGACAGCTCCCAAAAGCTTTCCTCCTATCCCATAAATCTGCATAACCTCCCACAGTGCCTTTCTGTCTACCCTATCATAAGCCTTTTCCAGATCCATAAAAGCCCAAAAAACATCCTTCCCCTTTCCTATAGCTTTCTCACATATCTGTCTTACCACAAAGATCTGATCTACACAACCTCTACCCGTCCTAAATCCACACTGTTCCTCACCAATTACTCCTTCTGTTCCTCTCCTAATCCTCTCAATTAAGATCCTCCCATAAGCCTTCCCTACTACACTCAACAGGCTAATCCCTCTGAAATTACTACATTCACACTTGTCCCCTTTTCCCTTGTAAAGAGGAACTATACAGGTACTACTCCAGTCCTCCGGTACTCTACCCTCTCTCCAGCAAACATTAAATAACCTCACCAACCAGTCCAACCTCCCTTTTTCAGACATTCTGCATGGCATCCATCCAGACCAGGTGCCTTACCTGCTTTCATCATCTTTACAACTGCCTTCACCTCATCCTTCCTTATTTCTCCTCCATTCTCCTCACTCATCACTCTCATTTTCTTCGCATTTCCCACTGCAGCTATCTTTCCTTCCCTATCCTCCTTCACATTCAGCAACTCCCTAAAATATTCTGCCCATCTTCCCCTCACTGCCATCTCTTCCATTATCATCTCTCCATCTGTACCTTTTACCTTTTCTTCCCTACTTGATTCGCCTCCTCTTCCTCTCTTAATTTCTTTCCAAAACATCTTTTTATTACTTTCAAAATTTTCTGTCATACTCCTACCCCATTTCACATCTGCTCTCCTCTTTGCCTCCTTTACCTTTTGCAGCCCGAAGGGATTTCTCCCCGTCCTCGCCTTATATGCAAAGGGGGACGGAGAGGGGGGGGTCGCCGATTAAATGAAGCGGCCTTGCTGACACTGCTTCTGACCCAGGGCGGTGGGCTGGGTGCAGGGATGACCCGTCATCCAGGAGGTGCTCAGATGAGAGGAAGGGTGGGAGGGGTGTGGAGTGTATTTAGGGATGAAATGGGTGGGAGTGTTTTTATGCCTTTCCGTTTTTGGCTACCTCCCAAGCCTTGGTATATGTATGTACATATATATATATATATATAAAATATATATATATGTATATATATATGTATGTATATATATATATGTTTTATATGTATTATATATATATATATATATATATATATATATAAAATGTATATTCTGGTTGAAATAAATTGCACTAATTACTTTAACACTCTTCAAGACTGTATTCTTTAATTTGGAGAATATTTTCCTATTAGCAAGAGAGAGGGACTGGAAGTAGTCATTCATAACTCTCAAAAGAATATACGTAGTGTATTCCAACTGGTATATTTTTGCATAGTAACAGTATTGAACAAGTATTGACTCCACCGAAACTATAGCATTTCGCCCCATCGTGAGGCGTCTTCAGGGTGAGGACTGCTTTGTATGATGCTCTGCTATATTGAAGGTCTTCCAACGAATAATGACCGCTGGTTGGATGGGCTGGCTTATAAGGCTCAGCCTGCCTAGCTCAGACGGAATACTGGCCTCTCATTGGCTGAGAGGTGCAGTATGGGATTTTGTCCGGGAGCCAAGGGGGTGGGATTTTGTCTGGGAGCCAAGGGGGTGGGATTTTGTCTGGAAGCCAAGGGGTGGGATTTTGTCTGGTAGCCAAGAGGGTGGGATTTTGTCTAGGAGCCAAGAGGGTGGGATTTTGTCTGGGATTCAAGAGGGTGGGATTTTGTCTGGGAGTCAAGAGGGTGGGATTTTGTCTGGGAGCCAAGAGGGTGGGATTTTGTCCGGGAGCCAAGGGGGTGGGATTTTGTCTAGAAGCTCTGGCCTGATTTGCTGCTGCTCTGGTTACTGGTCCTAGGCGCTGATTAACAAGCTGGACATGTTTCATTTGTTCGAGGGGCTGCTGCTGTCTAAGGGCTTGTTGTTCCTGGAGGGGGTTATTCTTTACAGGGCGCGCGGAAGGGAGAATAAAATCGGCAGCTTGCTGTATGTTGATGGTAGGGCGCTGGCAAGTAATGGATACTGCTTCTGCAATCTGCAGCTTCCTGAAGGCAGACTCCTTGTGAAGAATTTCAGTTTGGTCTAGCGCCCTACCATCAACATACAGCCAACGCCCTACCATCAACATACAGCAAGCTGCCGATTTAATATTGTTAGTTAGGTGATTGAGTTTGTTGTGATGAGTTTGTTGTGATGGGGATCATTCCAAGAATTTCACAACAAACTCAATCACCTAACTAACAATATTAAATTCAAGGTGGAATGGGAATTAGATCACAAATTACCTTTTCTAGATATTTTAATAATAAGAAATGCGGAGTCACTGTCCTTCACAGTTTATAGGAAGCCCACCCACACAGGGAGCTACCTACATTTCTTTAGCCACCATCCTGACAAAATAAAATATAGTGTAGCTTCAGGCCTATTCTTACGGGCTTTGAGAATTTGTAGCTCCCAATACTTAGATTTGGAACTAAGTTCAGTGAAAAATCAACTAACAAAATTAGGATACCCGCCGTGGTTTTTACAAAAAGCTCTTAGCAAGGCCAAAATTAGTTTTCACAAAACAGATTCCCATTCCGCCATGAATCATAATTGGGATAATAGATGCATAAAATAGCCTTTTAACAAATCAATCCATGAATTGTCTCACATGTTACCAAAGGAAAAGGTAAATTTTATCTTCCATTATCCCAATAATTTGTTCAGTAAAGTTGTCAATATACATCATAGATCCAAGAGTAATACAACTCCTGGAGTTTATAAATTACCTTGTTTAGATTGCAATGATGTATATTGGGGACAGATGGGTCGAGATCTCAATACCAGGGTTAAGGAGCACAAGAACTCTGTTAAATACGGACAGGAAAATTCCGCAGTATTTCAGCACGTCGCCAATAAAAACCACCGAATAAATTGGGACGATGCTGAAATAATTTATAAATCCAAATGTAGTTTCAGAAGAAAAATAGTAGAATCCTCCTTAATAAATAATTTCCCAAATTACAACATTTCCCATGGTCAATGGTCACCAGACTGTATTTCTTCTTTTGCCATAAATAAAATGTTACCATCAACATTAGCGGTGGACAAAAATCATCAAGGCCCATGCAACGCCGGTCATGTGACCTGAGCCACCAAGATGCGAGCATGCGTGCCGGGCGTGTTGACCTGAGCCCCGTCCCCTCTTGCTACCTCACTGTCTCACTATAAATACACATTGTTCTGTACTTTGTAACTCATATCTGCTGAAGAGGATCACAGTAAGTGATCGAAATATACAGATCTCTATATCTTCGCTTATTCTTCTCCGAAAGTGGGTCATCAGTATTATTTTACAAATGTGCTACGACATATCTTTGTTGTGATATATATATATATATATATATATATATATATATATATGTATATGTATGTATAAATGTATGTATAAATATGTATATATATATATACATATATATATGTATACATATATGTATATGTATATATATATATATATATATACACGCATACACAGACACACACACACACACACACACACACACACACACGCACACGCACACACACACACACACACAAATATATATATAAGAATCTCGACCTCCGTGAAGCGACCTCTCTTGGTTTAGTCTTCCCGCCCTCCCACCAAGTCGATGGGGAGCGATTTTAATTTTTATGGAGACAGACATCGAGATAAAAAATTCCTACGTGACCTCATCTCCTGGAACCGGAGTGAACCTGGGGCTAGGTCCCTCACTGTTAGGAAGAAGATAAAGAGGAACTTCAGCAGCTCATGGAAGACTTGAAAAACAAGATTAAACAAATGAAGGGCTAATTGAAAGATATCTTAAGAAGGTAGCGACATGGGCTTCTCAATTATAAGGTTATGGACGTATC
>NW_027467712.1:330000-337500 GCF_046742065.1 Oratosquilla oratoria
GACCACATCGTTGCAGCATATTCCAATCTTGGTCTTATCAGAGTGATTAGAATTTTCTTCACCATTTCTTCATCCAGGTATGTAAATGCCACTTTGATTGTTCTTATTAAATTATAAGTTTCTCCAAAAATCTTATTTATATGTTTCTCAGGTGACATATTATTCATAACAATGACTCCCAGGTCCTTCTCATTTTCTACTTTTTTTATTCCTTCTTCTCCCAATTTATATGATCCTGTTATTCTGTTTTTGTTTTTTCCAAATTCCATTATACTACACTTTTTAGTGTTGAACTCCATCTCCCACTTCCTACTCCATTCCCATACTTTATTTAGATCACTCTGTAGTGACTCACAATCTTCTTCCGTGTTCACTTTTTTTAATAGTTTTGCATCATCTGCAAAGAAGCTCATATAACTTTCAATTTCTTCATCCATATCTTTAATATTTATAGCAAACATTATTGGGGCCAGAACTGTTCCTTGTGGAACACCGCTTATTACGTCGTCCCATTTTGAGTGTTTGTCTATTATCACTACTCTCACTTTTCTTTCTTGCAAGAAGTCTTCCATCCATTTAAGCAGTTTGCCCTGTATTCCTCCTTCGGTTTCTAATTTCTCAAGCAACTTCTTATGTGGTACTTTGTCAAAAGCTTTTTTTAGGTCTAGAAATGCACAATCAGCCCATCCATCTCTTTCTTGTATTATATCTATTAGCCTTGAATAGAAACATATTAAATTAGTGACGCATGATCGTCCTTGTCTGAATCCAAATTGCCTTGGATTTAGCACGCTGTTTTTTTTTTTCTAAATATTTTACCCATTTAATTTTGATAATTCTTTCACAAATTTTTGCTATTGTACTTGTTAGAGAGACTGGTCTATAGTTGGTAGGGTCTTCTTTATTACCTCCTTTATATATAGGTACTATATTTGTTTTTTTCCAATCTTCTGGAACTTTTCCTTCTTTCAAGGAACTATTTATTATGCTATGTATTTTGTCTGCCAGTTCATTTCTGCATTCTTTCAAAATCCAGTTTGCTATTTCATCTGGTCCATGCGATTTTCTAACATCAAGATTACTCAAGTGTTTCATTATTTCATTCTTTGTTACTTCTATTTCTTTCATAGGGGGGACTTTCTCTTTCCATTCGATCTCTTTCGGTTGTATATTCTCCCTTGTAAACACTGATTTAAAATGCTTGTTCATAATTTCCGCCATTTCTATTTCCTCTGTGTATTCAACTTCTCCTTGTCTTAATTTCTCTAAGTCTTGTTTGTTTTTCAGTTTGTTGTTTACAAATCTGTAAAATAGTTTTGGTTGATCTTTACATTTGTCTATGACATCTTTTTCATATTTTCTCTTTTCCATCTGCACGCTTGTACATATTCATTTCTATAACAAGTATATATTTTCCGTTTTTCAGGACTTTTGTTTTTCTTCAATTTGGTCCAAGCTTTGTCTCTTTTGTCTTTTAACTCCCTACAACTTTTGTTGTACCAGCACTTTACATATTCTTTTTCTTGTTTTTGTCTTGGGACATACTTTTCCACTCCTTTTTTTATAAATTTTTGTCAAAATATTCCATTTCTCTTCTACTGTTGTATCTTCTTTGTGTATTCTTTCCCAGTTTTCATTTTGAAAGAATTCTCTTATTTGATCAATTTTTTTTTCATACATCAATCTTCCTTTTCTATGTTGTTCATTTCTTTTATGTATTTTTTCTCATTTAGTTCTAGTTCTATCAATATGTGGTCACTTTTACTTATTGGTGCCTGGTATTCTATCTTTTCCACTATTTCAGGTTCTGATGTGATTATTAGGTCTAGTCTCGATGGTTCTTCTTCATTTCTATACCTAGTGTTCTCTTGAATCCATTGTGTCATTGTGTGGTCAATAATCATCTCAAGTAGAACATTTCCCCATGAGTCTTCTCCACCCTTTACGGTCATCTCTTCCCAGCAGATTTCTTTGCAATTAAAGTCGCCCATCATAACTATTCTTCCTCCATCTTCCATTATCTTGTTTAATGTTATTCTTGTGTCTTCTAACATACTTTTATGTTCACTCTTTTCCCACGAGGCTGTTTTTGGGGGCACGTAGTTTATTACAAACTTTCTGCTCTTCTTATCTCTGTCTTCTACTTCTATCATAATCATTTCTACTCTATTCTTTCCATATGTGACACTCTTCACGTTTATATCCTTCTTAGTCAGGAACATAACTCCACCCCCTTGTTTTATCTCTCTGTTTCTAATCCAATAATTATATGCATTGTGTCCTATGCTGTTGGGTGGTAGTGGACCTTTTAATTTTGTCTCTACAATTCCCATTATGTCCGGTTCTTTTTCCTTCAGATACTCGTTCAGTTCATTCAGTCCTGTTATTAATCCATCTATAATGTCACTGGAGGACAAAATATAATTTTAGAAAGGGATGCCGGACATAATGTCACTGAACGACGGGAGGCCGGCGTGAATCACGGTGACGTAGGGGGACAAAATGTACAAAATAGATCGGATGACCGTAATCGACCGGATGTCCGTGATGGGGGAAATGTTAATTTTGATAGGAGAAATGTTAATGAGGCATTGAATGTCAATGAAGGACCAAATAATAATAATATAGAGCAAGGCATAAATAAAAAGCAAAATGATAATATAAGACATGATATTGAAACTCAAAATGTGTCAAAAAGAAATAATCACGAGTATCTTAAAACTATGTACTTTAATGCTCGTAGTATTAGGAACAAATTTCAAGAAATACAGGCGTATGTCAAAAGCGAAAATCTCGATATGATAGGAATAACTGAGACATGGTTAAATGGTACAGAGTTGGAAGCTGAATTTAATATTGCGGGATTTAAACACTTTCATCAGCATAGAAACCACAAGAAAGGTGGGGTTGTTCTATTGTACGTTAAAAGCAATGTTCATGCTTGTGTTTTAGAGAAAGTAAAACAGGATGCATATGACAGTTTGTGGGTTGAGTTAACCCAAACAAATGGACAAAAAATTAATATAGGTGTAATATATAGGCCAAAGACATTATCATTAGTAGACGACAAACTGTTATTTCAAGAACTGTCTAGTTTCTGCAACCGGGATTTATTGATAATGGGTGATTTCATTTTTACTGACATTGATTGGATGACCCTTGAACATGGCCATATAGGTAGTCGCTTGATTGATTTTCTTGGTGACAATTACTTAATTCAGCATGTAAAAGAGCCCACAAGATATGGAAACTTACTCGATTTATTGATCACTAGCCGCGAAAGCATGGTAACTGATGTAGAAGTCGGTGAATCTGTTGCAAATACCGATCACAACTTAGTCAGATTCAAACTCCTAAACAATTTTAGAATAGATACTTGTGCTTCTAAAATACCCGATTTCAGTAAAGCTCAGTTCATAGAACTACGTCAGGAGCTTCAGCTTACAGATTGGGAGGCAAAATTAAACGAAAAGCCTGTAGATCAGATGTGGGAAATCTTTCAAAATACGCTCACTAAGATGATTCAAACTTACATTCCTTTTAAGGACAGACGTCCCCCAAATCAGGCTCGCCCAAAGTGGCTCGACAAAGAAACTGAAAAAAGTATTGCTAAAAAGAGACAGGCTTATAAGAAATATAAGTGCTCGGGTGCATCTAATGACTATGAAAGTTATGTATCAATACAGAGAGATTTAAAAAAGACAATAAGAAAAAGAAAACGACAATACGAAATGAACATCGCTGATAAATCCAAAGAGAATCCCAAAGAATTCTATAGTTACATTAGAGATAAAAAGGTTGTTAGGAATCACATTGGTCCACTATTATCTGCTGACGGTCAACTTGAATATTCAAATGAAGGAATGTGTAATATCTTAAACAATTATTTTAGCTCGGTATTCGTAAACGAAACACCTCAAAGTGAATTCCAAACTGAAACCTGTGAAAAGTCTGGGGTAAGCTTACTCACTACGGTAAATATAACAAAAGAAAAAATTAAAAGGTGTATAGACAAACTCAAAGTTAATAAAACACCAGGGCCTGACGGTTGGCATCTAAGAATCTTAAAGGAAATGAAAAATGAGATTGTTGTTCCATTAGAAATTATTTTCAAGAAATCCATCATATCCAGAGATGTCCCAAGAGAATGGAAGCTAGTTAACGTTACTCCCATATTCAAAAAAGGCCTATAAGTTTGACTTCAATCATAGGAAAAATAATGGAAATTATCATCAGAGATGCTATTGAACATCATTTAGAAAGTAACCGTTTGATAAATGATAGCCAGCATGGTTTCAAATGGAAACGTTCTTGCGTGACTAACTTACTCGAATTCTACAACACAGTTATCTCGAATTATGACAAAAGAAACAATATAGATTTAATATGTCTAGACTTTGCAAAAGCTTTTGATACCGTCCCACACGAAAGACTACTTACTAAATTAGCTTTGCATGGAATAAGTGGTAACCTATTAGGTTGGACTAGTAATTGGTTGAAAGGTCGAAAACAGAGAGTTGTTTTAAATGGAAAAACTTCTGGATGGAAAAGTGTTGCAAGTGGAGTTCCTCAGGGTTCCGTTCTTGGGCCACTTCTATTCATAGTATATATAAATGATATAGACCATGGACTAAAATCTACTGTTTCCAAATTTGCTGATGATACAAAACTGTGCGGAGTGGCAAATGATCACTCAAACCAATTAGATATTCAAGAAGATTTAGATAAATTACAGCAATGGTCTGAAAAGTGGCTAATGAAATTTAACACAAGTAAATGCAAGGTAATGCACATAGGTAAAAATAACAGTTATTTGGAAATTCGTTAACAAAAGTGGATAGTGAAAAAGATCTCGGCGTAATTATCAGTAACGACCTCAAATCATCCAAGCAGTGTATTTCAGCCTCTGAGAAAGCAAATAAGATTCTGGGATTGATTGCGCGATCTTTTGATTTCAAAAGTCCATCACTCATTAACAAGCTATATAAATCGTTAGTTCGTCCACATTTGGAATATGCTGTTTCCGTATGGTCACCGAATCTCATTAAAGACATTGACAGACTGGAAAAAGTACAACGGCGAGCCACAAAACTGATTCCAAATATCAAAAATAAATCATACGAAAATCGACTTAAGCACATGAATCTGTTTTCCCTAAAAAAGCGTAGACACAGAGGTGACTTGATACAGGTCTTTAAGATTTTAAAGGGAATTGACAACATCAAAAGTGACAAAATTTTCACATTGAATGAGAATCAGACAAGAAACAATGGTCTCAAACTGTCCGGAAATAGATTCAATTTGGAAGTAGGTAGAAACAACTTTGCCAACCGTGTAGTAAATGAATGGAATAAACTTCCTGCACAGGTAGTGCAATGTAGTTCAGTTCGAAGCTTTAAGAATCATTTAGATAAATACCTAAGTAAGATGCTGTAATGATTATAATTTATGTTATATTATTTGTTTTTGTTTTGCTATAATTTGTCTGTCTGATTTTCATTTATTATTAGTTATATGTCAATTTATAATCATTTACTATTTACCTGTTTGTTTGTTATTCAACTATACCTATGCATTTATTTATGTATTTTATTTGTTATTTTTACATTATTATAGTTTTAATTTATTATTATTATGATATTTTTTTTTTTTTTTTTTTTGCATCCGACCTAGATATGGATCAAAAGGTCTCCTGTCGGCATGCTCCGCCTTTGTAATCCTTTGTAATATTTGTGTAGGACACTCTTAACTTTCTGTTATTTCCATTGTATTCTCTGTTTCTTTATTGTTTCTCTCTGTTATGGTCCATTTCCTCAATTTCATATTCACTACTCTCCAGTAGAATTCTTCTTTTTCTGACTCCGTTCTGGTCTCGATTTTTTCCTTAGCTTCTTGTCTTTTCCTTTTTTCTTTCTCTCTTTCCTCTTCATTCATTTCTCTTTTTATTCATACCTTTTTATATTGTTCACTTGCTGCTAGTTTCCCTGTTTTCCCTAAGATATTCTCTGCTGTCGTTTGTGACCTGAACTTAATCTTAATTGGTCTGGTCTTATCTGTACTATATTTTCCAAGCCTATACATCTCTTCAATTTGTTTTTCTATTTCAGGTTCATCTTCCTGAACTAATTCTAATAAACTGTTTATTTTTTATTTTTCTTCTTTAATCCTTGTAGTCCTATCTAGATTATATTTTTCTTCCATCCCTAAGATAATTATACATTTCTTTTTATCTGCTAGGTCTCTTACTATATTTTCTTTCTGTCTCATCACTTTAATAACTGTGTCTTGAGTTTGTTCTTTCATTTGCTGTTTCACTATTTCATTAAATGCAACTTTGTTGTTTTCTTGGGCTTTTTTCCAATCCAGTACTTCTTTTGCTATGGATTCTTTATTCTCTGTATTTTTCCTTTTTAATTCTTCATTCTCATCTTTTACTTCTTTTAGTTGTCTTTTTATTTCTTCTATTTCCTTAGTTAGGGTTTGGTTCTCTTTCTTTAACTCTTCCAATTTATCAATTCTTTGTTGTATTTTTGGGATTTCAACCAAACCTACTCTCCCAATGTTCAGTCATTTTCTCTAGTTTTTCTTCTAGACTTGCTAATCGGGGGAGGTTGGCATCCCCCCCCCCTCATTTAATCCATGGAAACTATTATTTTCACTTTCCATTGTATTATTCTTATCTATATTTCTGATCTTAATGCTTTTGCTGATATTTTCGATTTCCCCGGTGTCATCAGCTGAGCGTTTGTTTACAGATTTCCTGTTGTCAGTGGGAGCCCGTTCGTCTCCCTCCTCATTTCCTTCCATTTCCCTCAGTAATCCCCCCTCTTCTCCCCTTTTATTACCTTTCTACTACACCACGAGTTTTCCCCTTCCCTGTAAATACAAGAAAATGCTTCCTTGACGTTGAGATCCGTGTAGAATTTTGGATTTTCTTCGGAGCTCCAATCCTCGTCGTCCATCCTACGACAGTGTGTGTGTGTGTGTGTGTATGGGCATCACCCATTGTTACTCAGTGCTTTCTAGTGAAATTAGTGATGCCCAACAAAAACATGAACACAAATTGCAACATTTGATTGAAAATAGTTATTGGAACAAACATTTTCATCCTGATTGTGTTTTGAACCTGTCATCTAAAGTTTTAAACCATAATGCTTTATGTGCTTTAGGTTATGGTTTATTTTTTGCTTACAGTAAAAAGAAAAATCCTGTTGAGATTGGGATGTCTCTTTTTAAATTTGAAAAAACATTCAAGTGGAAACAGTAGTTTAATTAGGGATTTGATTTATGGTGCTATCTTTAATGGTAAAAATAATACACTTCCAAAAATTTCTGTTAAAGACATGTCAACTTTAAGGGGATCGTCCATCAGAAAATCACGAAAAAAAAAAACCGAAATTCTGAAAATATTTCCTCTAAAAGGGTTGCTCATAACTAAGTCATAAGCTATCTCGTGGCTGAGTATGGAAGCTGTACCTTGATTTTTACTATCTAAAAATA
>NW_027467712.1:342500-347500 GCF_046742065.1 Oratosquilla oratoria
TCCTCCTGGCGCAAACAGGTCTCACGGAGAAGAGGAGGAACCTCGAAGCGCCGACGTCGGTCACCCTCGAACTGACTTCGAGATATTCAGGTCTTCGATGATATTTCTCAGTTCCGGCGTCCTAAGCATCTCCTCCTTTAGCCCCTCTCTCAGGACCTCATTTTCAAGTTGGAGGGTTTGGTAGGAGCAGCCTCCTGCGTCTCTACCCCGGGAGTCGTCCTCCAAGTCTCACAGAGCATCTTCAGACTCTCCATAGGCAAGGTCTTCCTCGCCAGCTCCTCCTGCGATCTCTTCTAATGACCCACCGAAGAGACTCAAGACGAAGGCGACGACGAGCACGACAAGCCCGGCGAAGATATGGACGAACTGAAGAGCCCATGACTCCTGACGGAGGCCATGCTGGCTCCTCCGGGGTCCCGAGGAGCGGGGCAACCCGTGAGGGAGTCGCAAAGATCGCAGATGGCGCTCAAGTGCGGCGCCCTCCTGGGTTGACTCCTTCGCCAGTCAAAGTGTGAGAGGCAAGAAAGGCTCCCATCACCACGGTCTCGTCTAGAATCAAAATAGCAGGCCAATAAGGTTTCAAAACGAAATTATGTAATTGGAGAAAAACGTTCTTTACAACATAAAAATGAATTTGGAAGTCATCGTGAAGGAATGCTAAGCAAGAGAATTTGTCCTCAAAGAAATAAAATGTAGAATCACAGAGAACAGCAAAGAAGATCATAAGACAGGAGAAACACCATTTCCTAAACAATAAAATTCAAAATATGGAAGATGACAACTTAAATAATCAGGCAAGAAACTTCTACAAGGAAGTGAGGAAAATAAAAGCTGGTTTCCAACCGAAAGCCATTGGCATAAAGGTCAAAGATGGCAATCTTATTACTAAAGAAAAGGAGGTCCAGCAAAGGTGGACCGAACATTTCTCTGAACTGTTGAACCCAGAGCCGCCAATAGACAGTGTTGATGAGGCAGGACCCATGCTCGGTGACACAATTGGCGAAGAACAACCACCAGCGAGAGCTGAGGTACAAAATGCTATCATGGCCCTCAAAAACAATAAAACCCCAGGGATTGATATGTTGAATGCCGAAATTCTGAAGGCAGGCAGTGACATCCTTCTTACAGAACTTACCGAACTAATAGGACTGATATGGACGCAAGAAGAAACACCTAGCGGAATATACGATGCCATCATTGTAGCTCTACACAAGAAGGGAGATAAAACTTTTTGTGTTAACTTTCCAGGTCTGTCGCTACTAACCACAATCTACCAAATCATCGCCAGGGTGATATAAAAACGGCTCCTACCATACACTGAACCCTCGTTAGGCGAGTACCAAGCTGGGTTTAGGCCTAACGGATCAACATCAGAGCACATCTTCACGCTCCGCCAAGTACTGGAAAAGAGATGGGAGTACGCTCAGGATTTTCATATAGTATTTGTAGATTTCAAGCTGACATATGATTGTCTCCATAGAGAAAGTCTTTTGAAAGTCATAGCCCTCCTTGGAATCCCATCCAAGCTGATAAGACTCCTTCAAACCCTATACAACAGTACGACCTCCCGTGTGAGACTCTCAGGAAATTTTGGTGAGCCTTTTCTGATGATTATATCTGGTGTGAGGCATGGATGCCTATTAGCACCCAGTCTCTTTAACTTGGCCCTGGAATGGGTATTCCGTCAAGTAGTGGGGGATGACAATGGAGTTATGACAGGCAGTTTAGGGCTGAAAGAACTCGACTATGCACATGACGTGGTCATCCTCGCAGAAGACATGAGATCTTTAGACTTGGCATTCTGTGAACTTGTGAGAGCCTCTTGAAAAGTAGAGCTAAGAGTAAACGAAACTAAAACAAAGCTTATGCACGTCCAGAGGAGAAGACCTTTTTCTGGTGGACATGAAATTGTAGCGGGATTCAACTTGGAGCTTGTTGACAGTTTCACATACCTTGGCTCCAAATTGTCACCAGAAAATAATATATATCTCGAAGTGGATGAGCGCATCAGATCCGCAACGAAAGCTTTCCACGGCTTAAGATCTTTGTTCAAGTCAAATATTCTATCTAGAAAAACCAAGACAAGGCTATATTCTACCATGATACGGCCTGTGCTCACATTTGCGGCCGAAACCTGGAGCCTCAACCAACTCACAGAGAAAAAATTACTCAGATTTGAGAATAATACTCTCAAATCAATCTGCGGCCCGGTATATGATGGCGAGTTATATATATTGAGAAGGCGTTACACACGTGAAGTCCGGGATCTAATACCCATGCCTCAAGTGACTGACTACATTAGATCATCGAGACTGAGGTGGCTTAGTCACATTCTCAGATCCGGCCAAGACAGATTCACTTCTCGTGTTTTCACCGAGAATATATTAGGCAGGAGACCTCGAGGACGCCCCCGTACTGGATGGAAGAATGGGGTGGAGAACGACTTACGATCCCTGGACGTCGACCCCGACGAAATAGATATATTAGCAGCAGATCGGAGAGTCTGGAGGCATCTTGTTGTAGCCGCCAGGGGCCTCAATGGGCCTGTAGCGCCAGAGGAATAAGTGAGTGATATATATATATATATATATATATATATATATATATATATATATTATATATGTACATATATATATATGTATATATATATACATATATATATTGACTATATTATGACAAATAAGATTGAAGGTGAAAGAAGTAGACGAGGTGATATGGGAGAATTTCTCGCCTTAACGTTTCGACCCGCAGGGTCTTGATCACAAAGCTAACAACTCAAACGTAACAGGATATTTTATACACGGACGGGTCATCTTATTGGACGCCTCGGAGAGCTTGTTATTTTATTTGCGTATTCTTTTATTATTAATAAGCTTGTGGCTTTTGCTAAACATATAAAGCCTTCTCTATGGTAAATGTTGTTATTAGTGTTGATATATGCTGCCTCAATTGTCTTCCTTAGTTTCTTGGATGATCCTTTATTTAATACTTTAGGAACTATTAGTGATGCACATCTACGAAATTCTTCGGATCTAATTAACAGATTAAAAGTTTTAGATTTCAATAACAAGAAACTAGCCAGCTACGATGTCACCTCTTTATATACTCGAGTATCAATAAAAGGCGCTCTAAATGCTGTTGAACGAGTAGTAAATAATTTGAAAAATGAAGATCTACCCGTCCCCAAAAAAGATTACCTCGAATTAATTTCTCTTTGTGTAGGATTTAGCGCTTTCACTTTTAATAATATTGAATACAGACAACATTCTAGCCTCGCCATGGGTAGTCCCCTTTCTGCAGTGTTAGCAAATTTATACATGGAAATACTCGAAACAGAAGAATACATGACTATAATGGGTAGGAATAGTAAATGGTTTAGGTATGTTGATGACATACTCGTAATTGTACCTAAGGATTCAGACAGTAACAACAAACTCAGAAGATTAAACAGTGTAAATGAAAATATACAATTTACTGCAGAAAATGAAAATAACGGAAAATTACCTTTCTTAGACACAATTATCCATAGAATAGATAAAAATGTGAAATTTTCAGTATACCGGAAACCCACCAATAAAGAAGTCTATGTACACTTCTACTCAGGACATGATGACAGAACTAAAACAGGTATTATAATAGGTTTCTTCCTCAGAGCATTTAGATCCTGAATTACAACATATTACTGAGACTTTCATCAAACTCAAATATCCAAAAGGTCTCTTATGTAGGTTGAAAAAGAAAGCCAAAGAAATAATTAACAAAAGTAAAGATAAAAATAAAAATAAGAATGAAACCAGATATATCACAGTACCAAACTCTAATGTCAATTCATACCTAGACACTTTTCTCCTAAAAGCGGGCATCAAAATAGCCAGAACGTCAGGTAGCAAAGTTGGACATTTGATAACACGTAGCGACAATAATCCCACTAACAAAAACACCGTTGTTTATAAAATCCCGTGTAAAAGCTGTCCCTCTTAATATTTTGGTGAATCTGGTCGCGGACTTAATAAAAGGATAAATGAACATAAAAATGACGTAAAAGCCCATAGAACATCTAACTCCATAGTAATGCATGTGGATAAACATGGTCACCTTCCAGACTGGAACAACACAACCGTATTAAATAAAGGATCATCCAAGAAACTAAGGAAGACAATTGAGGCTGCATATATCAACACTAATAACAACATTAACCATAGAGAAGGCTTTATATGTTTAGCAAAAGCCACAAGCTTATTAATAATAAAGGAATACGCAAATAAAATAACAAGCTCTCCGAAGCGTCCAATAAGATGACCCGTCCGTATATAAAATATCCTGTTACGTTTGAGTTGTTAGCTTTGTGATCAAGACCCTGCGGGTCGAAACGTTAAGGCGAGAAATTCTCCCATATCACCTCGTCTACTTCTTTCACCTTCAATCTTATATATATATATATATATATATATACATATATATATATATATATATTGGAAATTGGTATGTTGTAACACATTTGTAAAAGTTCACTATAGACCCACTGTCGGAGAAATAATGACGGAAGTACAGGGAAACTGTATATTTCGACTACTATCTGTATTCCTCTTCTGCTGAAGAGGACTACAGATAGTAGTCGAAATATACAGTTTCCCTGTACTTCCGTCATTATTTCTCCGATAGTGGGTTTATAGTGAATATATACATATATATATATATATATATATATATATATATATATATATGTATATGTACTCCTTGATAATGTGAATATATTACGAAAGCGCTCGGACTCCGTGTGTTTTCCCCTTTCCTAGTGGATTATGCATATTTGTGATTCACGTGTGAGTTATGAACTTTGTGCATATATATATATATATATATATATATATATATATATACATATATATATATATATATATATATATATTATATATGTCTGTATATATATATACACATATATACATACATATATATATATATATACATATATATACATATATATATACATATATACATAT
>NW_027467712.1:352500-360000 GCF_046742065.1 Oratosquilla oratoria
GTTTGTCCGATAAATTAAGAACAAAATTAGGGTTGGCATCCTTATTCCAACCACTATTATTAATCAAATGTTTCAACTTCTTATTAAGTTTAACATCTACTTTATGGCAAACGAACCTTAATTTAGCATATATGTAATCTAATAATTTCACTTTCCACTGGTTTGGAATAGAATTATGAAAAACGCCTTTCTTTTCTTTTGTGATATAAAATGATTCCTTCACTTCAATCTTCATAATATCTATATGTTTTTGCAAAATAATCCTTTCAAAATCCTCAAAAGGTTTTTGGCGTAGACTCAACAATCGATTGTTGAGAATAGATTTGGGCATAACTTGTTCGTCTAAACAATTCTTCAGAAATTTAAGGCGAAGCTTCAGTTTATGGGACTTGATCAGAGAAGAGCACAATGAAGAAACAATAGGTGTAAGTCCAGGAGAGTATGAAGAAAATTCTCGGAGATGGCGCGTGGTATCCATTATGCAAAGAAATCACAAAACACACGTGATAAAATATTTTTGCAGAAACCACCGGGAAATTGAAAAAACAGATACCGAACGTTTTCGTCTATTTAGACATTTTCAAAGGTACAAAAAAGCAATACAGAAAGAAACAATAAATACATAAGAAGACAAGGATACTCGGAGAGGTCCCATGTTACATTTTATCACACACAATTTTGTCAATAATAAAATTGTCCAATTTAAATAAACCCAAAATCAAGTTCATGTTATTTCCAAAAATCAAAGCTAGGAAATGTTTTCTTAATACGTCGCAGGTCAAACCATTTAATTATAAAAATATGCTAACAATTCCGTACCACGAAAATTTAATCCATCTTCCTAGCATTTTTGAAAAATTTGGTATCCAGATAGTATTCAAAAATAATAACAACATTAAGAGTCTGTTAATTAAAAATTCCCCAAGAAGTAAAGAAGGATGTATTTATAATATACCATGTAAAAATTGTGATTTTATTTATATAGGCCAAACAGGCAAAGGCTTAGAAAAAAGAATAGGCCAACATAAATATAGTATTAGAACGGGGCAAGTGTCCAGTGGATTATTTGTCCACCAAAGGGATTATGGTCATAATATTGACTGGGGAAATTCTAAAATAATTACTTCTTGTAATAATATTATAGAAAGAAATATTATTGAATCTTGTTTTATAAAAAGAAATTTTGGAAATAACATGAACTTGAGTTTGGGTTTATTTAAATTGGACAATTTTATTATTGACAAAATTGTGTGTGATAAAATGTAACATGGGACCTCTCCGAGTATCTTTGTCTTCTTATGTATTTATTGTTTCTTTCTGTATTGCTTTTTTGTACCTTTGAAAATGTCTAAATAGACGAAAACGTTCGGTATCTGTTTTTTCAATTTCCCGGTGGTTTCTGCAAAAATATTTTATCACGTGTGTTTTGTGATTTCTTTGCATAATGGATACCACGCGCCATCTCCGAGAATTTTCTTCATACTCTCCTGGACTTACACCTATTGTTTCTTCATTGTGCTCTTCTCTGATCAAGTCCCATAAACTGAAGCTTCGCCTTAAATTTCTGAAGAATTGTTTAGACGAACAAGTTATGCCCAAATCTATTCTCAACAATCGATTGTTGAGTCTACGCCAAAAACCTTTTGAGGATTTTGAAAGGATTATTTTGCAAAAACATATAGATATTATGAAGATTGAAGTGAAGGAATCATTTTATATCACAAAAGAAAAGAAAGGCGTTTTTCATAATTCTATTCCAAACCAGTGGAAAGTGAAATTATTAGATTACATATATGCTAAATTAAGGTTCGTTTGCCATAAAGTAGATGTTAAACTTAATAAGAAGTTGAAACATTTGATTAATAATAGTGGTTGGAATAAGGATGCCAACCCTAATTTTGTTCTTAATTTATCGGACAAACCTTTGAGTGACGACGCGAAATGTGCTCTAGGATATGGTTTGAAATTCGTTGCCAATAATCAGCAGGTGAACTATGTAGATATTGCTAAGAGTTTTTGCAATTTGGAAAAATATAGTGACGTTTCAAATCAAGATATTAATATTTGTAAGGGTTTTGTGTACCATGCTTTATCCACGCCATGCCCTCCAAGTGTTCCTAAACGTTTCTTCACTACTTTTAATAATTTAAAGAAGGATAAAGATTTACACATCACAAAGGCGGATAAAAGTAATTGCTTAGTCATCATGAACAAAAAGGATTACTTAGAAAAAATGGAAATATTACTAAGTGATGAAGAGACATATATTAAATTGAGCAAGAACCCTCTAGAAAATGTTAATAGTGAATTTAATAAGAAGCTTAAAACAATTTTGAAAGGTAACGACGAACTGATAAAAAAATGTGTTACTATATCTCCGTCACTTCCATACATGTATGGTCTAATTAAAACTCATAAAGTTAATAATCCAGTTAGGCCCATTACTTGTTCTATTGGGTCTTGCACATATAAGTTGTCAAAATGGTTAGTGTCTCTTCTTAGTCCTCTTGTTGGGACAATTTCCCACTCTCATATCAAAGATAATGTTGACTTAACCGAAAAGCTGCTTGGACATAATATCACATTTGATTTTAAGTTGGTTAGTTTCGATATTAAAAGTTTATTCACCCGAGTCCCGGTTTTAGATTTGTTAGGATTTCTAGAAAAAGAATTAAAGAAACATGACTTTACACTCCCTGCTCATACTATTATTAGTTTAATCAAATTATGTGTAATAGACTCTAAGTTTGAATTTAATGGAAACTTTTATACTCAAACATTTGGTATGGCCATGGGGAACTGTCTGTCTCCAATTCTTAGCAATTTGTATATGGAGTTTTTTGAAAGAGAGTTATTACCAAACATTCTTCCAATTAATGCAGTTTGGTACAGGTATGTTGACGACATATTATGCATTTGGCCTAATGATCAATATTTGGATACTTTTTTGTCAGATTTAAATAATTTGGTGCATTCCATTAAATTCACAGTAGAGGTTGAAGAAAATACTATGTTACCATTTTTAGATGTAAATATTTACCGATGTGGAAGATATTTTAAATTTGACGTTTACAGGAAGCCGACCAATGTCCTCTCGTACATTCATTTTTACTCTTATCACAGTCAAAAATCCAAGCTGTCAGTTTTTTCTTCAATGTTCCTGAGAGCTTATAGAATTTGTTCCCCTGAGTTCTTGGATCAAGAAATACAATTCATCTATGACATTGGAGAAAATTTAAAATATCCAAAACATCTTATTGATAAAACAAAAATCAAAGCTAGGAAATGTTTTCTTAATACGTCGCAGGTCAAACCATTTAATTATAAAAATATGCTAACAATTCCGTACCACGAAAATTTAATCCATCTTCCTAGCATTTTTGAAAAATTTGGTATCCAGATAGTATTCAAAAATAATAACAACATTAAGAGTCTGTTAATTAAAAATTCCCCAAGAAGTAAAGAAGGATGTATTTATAATATACCATGTAAAAATTGTGATTTTATTTATATAGGCCAAACAGGCAAAGGCTTAGAAAAAAGAATAGGCCAACATAAATATAGTATTAGAACGGGGCAAGTGTCCAGTGGATTATTTGTCCACCAAAGGGATTATGGTCATAATATTGACTGGGGAAATTCTAAAATAATTACTTCTTGTAATAATATTATAGAAAGAAATATTATTGAATCTTGTTTTATAAAAAGAAATTTTGGAAATAACATGAACTTGAGTTTGGGTTTATTTAAATTGGACAATTTTATTATTGACAAAATTGTGTGTGATAAAATGTAACATGGGACCTCTCCGAGTATCTTTGTCTTCTTATGTATTTATTGTTTCTTTCTGTATTGCTTTTTTGTACCTTTGAAAATGTCTAAATAGACGAAAACGTTCGGTATCTGTTTTTTTCAATTTCCCGGTGGTTTCTGCAAAAATATTTTATCACGTGTGTTTTGTGATTTCTTTGCATATATATATATATATATATATGTATATATATATATATATTCGTCTTTTTTCCGTGAGAAAGAGGTTCTTGAAGTTTATTGTGCCTGATTTCATAGTTTCCACACAATATTTTTATTATTTTATATGATCTTTTTCTCTATATAAATTTGCTTAATCCTATTCTATTATCTTTTGGTTATGGTATAATTCATTTTTTTCCATATTGTTATTTTTTCTTTGTTTTTCTTTTTGTTTGTTTTGTGCAATTTTGTGGTATTTTATCTTATATCATCTTAGAGAAAAATTGTATTTGTTAGACCTGCAAAATGGACGTCATATAGAATCATGTCCCTACCAGCCAGCTTCGAAAACTGTCAACTCCCTCTCTTCTCTATGGAGGTGCAGCCCCGATGGGCTGACACTCAGTCTCCGGAAAGAGCCTAAGATATCTGACAGTCAAATTTGACTACGTTTACTTTTTCAAGAAAAGAGCACGCAATCGCCGACTGATCTCCTCTTCGTAATACTATAAATTTTTGGCACATAAAGAGTCTTATACTAAAAGTGTTATCACACTGGGGTATTTGTCCTCCAACCTCCGATTAATCGGCGGTACCGCCCACCTCCAGAACTTTTTCCGCCGTCAGGTCACCAATATGGCAAACAATTTTGTTTTCTGAAAAAAAAAAAAAAATCATATGCTGGAAGAAAATAATTTTCCTACAGCATATAAGATTACTTCCCGAAAGGTGTGGGCTGTAACTGTGCTTCAACAGTCGGAGGAAAAATAGCCCAGTGTGATAACGTCTTAATGCAACGCAGACTACATTCCAAAGTTTCTTTCCAGAGGGTTTTACTGGAAGATTCCAGGCTCGTTGCCAGCCACGTTGGGGACGCGAGTTTCCTGTTAGCTTATTTTAGTTGATTTAATTTCACCGTTTTATATTGCAGTGTGGTTTAATTTATTCTTGTTTAGTTTTATGCTTCCTTCTTCTTTTTTTCTCTCAATTGTTACATTCGTTTGCATCACAGTCCCTCGTTTTCTTCATTTTTCTTTTTAGAATGTGTCTCCTTCTACTCATCATGTCTGAAATTCACCCAACACTTCTGCTTGTCGACATTTTACACCCTCGTCAAATACAACACTTGGATGCAATATTGGATATTTTTTCCGCTTCTTCAGGTGAAAATTTGCAAGATTTAGCTCTTTATTGTTTTATATATATATATATTTATGGATAGAAAGGAGTGGCGGAGAATTGTAAACTAGGCACCGGCTGCTGACAGGCCATGACCTAACAGGCGTCTCGTTAGAAGGTGAGAATATATATATATATATATATATATGTATATGTATTGTTATGGCTCAGGCTGGAAAGATATTTGTTAACCACAATGGCATACCGAGTGCCCAAGCCACAACAAAGTTAGAAGGGGGATATAGAACGCATCAGACATTTGGTATGCCAAAAGACAGGACAGTATCAACCATTTAATATTTCAGTATGAAATATAATCAAACCTACAACATGAATTAACAAAACAATAATAACATTACTCCTAACACACAATAGGAATAAAAGGGGAATGAGATATGTAGGTTTGAGAATGGGTAAGACTGAAACCTGGCACGACGAGTCGTCGGTTGTCCAAGCAATGATTTCTTGAATCCTGAGGGGCGAAGCTGGCAGCTAGCTAGAAGCGAGTCTGTCGAGTGTGGGGAACTAGGCTGACTTCTTGGCCAGTGATTGGCTGAGGGTAGTCATTCAGACAACTGCTGAACTACCGCTTGGCTGCGGAGCGACCGAAGTGGGGGGTGGAAGAGGAGGCCGACTGCTTGTTTCTTCGGAGTAGGATGGCAGTGTTGTAGGAAGGATGTCATTTAGGTGAATGGGTACTTTGATACCCGGATGGGGTACCGTGTCACCTGGCTAGGGGTAATATCGTGACAATATATATATATGTACATATATATATATATATATATATATATATATATATATATATACACATACATATATGTATATATAATATATATATATATATAATTGTGTGTGTGTGTGTGTGTGTATGTGTGTGTGTGTGTGTGTGTGTGTATGTGTGTGTGTGTGTGTGTATGTATATATAACTTATTTAAAAAGATTATATCAATGTAGCCTTTAGTAATAACAACACAATTAAACAATACCTTATCCAAAATTCTGAAAATTGCCAAGAAGGGTTTGTATATAAAATTTCTTGCAGAATATGTAACAAGTTCTACCTTGGTCAAACAGCAAAATATCTATCTGTTAGGATTAAACAGTATAAAAAAGGTGTTAAAGAAGGGAATGAATCAAATACTGTTTTCAAACTTCTCGGCACCTTTAATAACCTTATCGAATGGAATAATGCTTGTGTGATTATTTTCAACAATAACATTGTCGAAAGGAACATCACTGAAGGTAGTTTAATCAAATCTACAAATAATACTAATCTCAGTCTTAATCTAGGATTGTATAAACTAGGTAATCATATTTGTAAAGAAACAGCAAATATGTTCCAAATATAAGAATTATTAAACATCTCATCCTCAGCTCGTAGCCATAGAGTTTCCCACATTCCTGTGATATTTTGTCACGATGATAATTGGTCACTACCTTTTTCTCCCGCCGTCGACACTTGAATCTCTTGTGTCTACGTCCCCCTTTTTCCTACCATCAGCGTTCCCTCTAAGCTGTGCGCATATGCCTACATATGTTTTACAACTGGCGCACACAAAGAAAAAGTGTACGCACGCAAGGTTTAAACGATATCACAATCCATTCAATAAAGAAGTTCCACCCAAGCATCAACTCATAAATTCTCTAAAAAAGAACATGGTAACTTGCCAACCGTCAAACCAATAATTGCTTTGATGGAGGTAGCATGTAATACAAACTTACAAATTGTGCTTAAATGATCAGATGGGGACTCGCACGGGTGCTCGCGTATACTTTTCAGAGAAGGCAGAATTTGCGCACAAGCTAATGTCTGCGCACACTCGCAGCAAAGAAATTAGAGGGAACATTGCTCTCCACCCAAAGAAGTTTCATTTCGTTCCTTCAGTCTACAGTACCTCCTCTAACGACTGAACTTTTCGGGTTCAGATCAACACAGTCTCACGCAGACGACTCAGTCTTTACTTCCACCACTATGAGAGTGGATTCGAATTATTTGTCGTTTTCGGCAGATTTCTTGTGCTTTTTACTATCGTTTCATTGGATGATATATAAAACGCGATTTCTTATTGGTCGAGAGAGTCACTTTCATTAGAGGTCACTCATTTCGGTGCGATCCCTGATTGGCTACTGTATCTGCTGCTCTGGAAAGGCGTCTTGGTAGATTGCTTGTCAACCTACATCAAAGATTATAATGTAAATAATACATACATACATGAATACATACATACATACGTACACACACACACACACACACACACACACACACACTAGTAGTTAGTAATACTTTCTCAGGCCGAGTAGGAAATTTTATTCAGCTGAGGGAAACCCTCGTCGTGGAAGTTCAAA
>NW_027467712.1:365000-375000 GCF_046742065.1 Oratosquilla oratoria
CAATTTAGATTAACAATGAAATCATAAATAGATAGGTTATCAGGCCAGAAACACAAAACATCGTCTACATATCTGAATCAAATAACTTTTTCATCTTTAATAGTAGGTAATTAATATTTTTCAAAATATTCCACGTAGATGTTAGCTAAAACCGGTGAAAAAGGATTCCTCATAGCCATCCCGAAGGCCCGTGTGTAATATTTCCCCTCAAAGACAAAAGAAGAATTATTTACACACAGACATTTATTTTACAAAATTTTTACAAGGGATACCATCAATACTGTTACCTAGAATAGTTAGGAGAAAGATTAAAACATCTTAAATTGGGACATGAGTAAAGAGCCCAGTAACAGCGAAACTAACTTAAATTGTAAGGATAATCAATGTTAAGAGATTTAACCTTTTTAATGAACTCTTCGCTATTTTGAATAAACGAGTTAGAAATAGTACCTACAAAGGGAGAAAGCTTTGTCACAAGCCACTTAGAAAGTTTATAGCTCACAGAGCCTACAGAACTGATGATGGGCCTAATGGGATGGTTTGGCTTGTGAGTTTTAATAAGTCCATAAAAATAAGGTGTTCAAGGATTTTGCGTGGAAAAATATTTGATCAAATCTTCTCTATCTTTAAGTAATGTTCTGAATCCTTTATGGAAATTCTTATTTACTATGTCACTAGGATCTTTGTTAAGTTCATAAGTGTTTTTATCTTGTAAGTGATCAATTACTTTGTTAAAGTAATCACTTTTATCCATAATAACTAAGGTGTTGCTTTTATCAGCTTTAGTTATGTATTGAGATGTGTCTTCTTTTAAAGTTAACATGTCTTTAACAAATCCTTTTGGAAGTGTATTATTTTTACAATTAAAAATAGCACCATAGATTAAACCCCTAATTAAACTACTGTTTCCACTTGAATGTTTTTTTTTTCAAATTTAAAAAGATATATCCCAATCTCAACAGGATTTATCTTTATACTGTAAGCAAAAAATAACCCATAACCTAAAGCACATAAAGCATTATGGTTCAAAATTTGGATTACAGGTTCAAAACACAATCAGGATTAATTTGTTTGTTCCAATAACTATCTTCAATCAAATATTGCAATTTGTGTTCATGTTTTTATTGGGCATCACTAATTTCACTAGAAAGCACTGAGTAACAATGAGTGATGCCCATATATATATGTATATATATATATATATATATATATATATATATATATGTATATATATATATACATACATGCATAAACATTATATATACACCCACACGCACATCATCATTTGCCCGCGCGTTGCTGCGGGCTAATGATGATCATTTTAATTTTGATAGAATTTGTGGAGAAAAGTTACACGTATCAATATAATTTAATGGAAAATGTAGCAAAAATTAAATTCTAAGAAAGTAAGAAAAAAATCAATTTGCGTAGGGAGACGCACTTTGGAAATAAAACATACTTATCCAAGTAGCCTGGGTTATGGTGAATATATATTGTTTTGGGGGGAATTTGTGAACAAACAGAGAGACAGACAGACAAAGGCTACTACTTTATTATAGCAGATACAAATGAAAGATAGTTATCCAAGTACCTTGGGTTATAAGGTTTCAGAATATATATGGTTATAGGGGTCTATCTGCAAAAACCTAGGAGGAGTTCGTGAATAATCCCTAACCTAACCGTAACCCACCTAACTTTAATCCTTAACCCTAACCATTTTTTTTTAATGAAATATAGTTATCCAAGTACCTGGAGTGATATGGTATCAGAATATATATATGGTTATGGGGGGTCTATCTCCAAAACCATAGGAGGAGTTCGTGAACAAACAAACAAACAAGCACACAGACAAATGAAAGATAGTTATCCAAGTACCTTGGGTGGTTATGAAGATTCAGAATATATATGGTTATAGTGGTCTATCTGCAAAAACCTAGGGGTTCGTGAATAATCCCTAACCTTACCATACCCCACCTAACTTTAACCCTCAACCCTAACCAAAATAATATTTTTCTTGGAAATGAAATATAGTTACCCAAGTACCTGAAGTGATAGGGTATCAGAATATATATGGTTATGGGGGTCTATCTCCAAAACCCTAGGAGGAGTTCGTGAACAAAGAAACAGACAGACAGACAGAAGCTACTACTTTATTATAATATATATATATATATATATATATATATATATATATATATATATATATATATATATATATATATATATATACATATGTATATATATATATATACATATATATATATACATGCATAAACCTTATATATACACAGGCGCACACACACACACACACACACACACACACACACACACACACACACACACACACACACACACACACACACACACACACACACACACACACACACACAAACACACACACACAAACATACACAGACACACAGTGTATGCATTTGCTTGTAAAATTCTGAAAATTTGTTGTAGTCTTTAAATATTGATAATATCATGAGGCGTTCAGGCATAATGACAATAAGATCGATTGTGCATGTTTTTGGTAAAAATGAGAAAAAATAACATCTTTTCCCTATATTTAACTACTTTATTCACCTGAGGGGAACCAGAACTATTGAAGCGACCGGTTGCAGCAGCTGCCCACGGAGGCTCCCCAGTCGTTTGTTCATTCCAATGCCGAAGTTACCACCAGACACAACTCAAACAACTGCTCGTAGTAGTAGCTCGGAACACCGGTTGCTCCAGCCGTCTCTGTCGGTCCTCGAAGGCTTCAAGTCCAGCTGTGGTTCAAAGAAGGACCTGATCCAGCTGACAGACTGCCCCGGTTATGGCAATGTTCCAGTATGCTAGCCCATCAGCCCTCGAGGATTGGCCAAGACGTCCAAAACAGCCGCTCCACAAGGACTTCAAGGTCAGCTCTGCTTCAAAGAAGGACCAGGTGCAGTTGACAGACTGGACCGGTTATGGCAATGTCCCGCTACGCTGGCCTATCCGCCCGTGAGGATCGACAAGGACGTCCGAAACAGCCGCCGCCCTCCAGCTTTCCACCAAAGACCACTCCATCGACTTCACAGCTGTGGACAAGGACTTCGCTATTACTTCGTTGACTGTCTTTTGAAGGACATGCTAGTTCGAGACCCTGTTTACGTGATTTCGGAAGTTTCAGAAAGTGGGGGAGACATTCACTCAATTTCACATATTTTTTATGAGATTCGACAGCCTTTTAATGTTTTTTTTCTAGCTTGTCTACATATAACATAAGGAATACATATATTCACTGTGTATTTAGGCCACTTTTATGCATTTTAAAATATATTTGACTTAATTTTTTCTTCACCAATCATTCCTCCTTTTTAGGCTTCTTGAACCATTCCTTTGGGTTCTTAGGGCACATGACGACAATATTCCACCTCCCGTTCGATTCTTTTATGAAAGCGAAACTTAGGATGTGTCCGGACTTTGACTGCGAAGGTGTGAAGCTCACCCAATCCTCTGACTGCAGAGGTTCGTTGAGAGTGATCTTCTCGGGCCTTCTTGGTTGTGAGTGTTTGCTTGCAGGTCCTGCACATATATCTGTAGACCTCGTTCTATGTAGCGCATATAGCATTCGGGCAGATCCATGGCTTCAGTTCCTATGGAGGGGGACGGCCCTTTGGGATGCCGGTTCGACACGGCTGCTCGTCCTTATAAGCCTCTTCTTCTTTCCCTTGTGGGGCAAGCTACTGCTTATGTATTTCCCGGTCTTTTTCGACCCTTTCTCCGTAAACACTCCTGAAGACGTTGCGTTCATTGTTGCCTTTTTCCTAAAGATCTGTCGTCTGGGGTGCCGAGAGGTCAACTCAAATTTACACCGGAATCTGGCCGTACAGTGTCCGGGGATTCACAAGCGCATCTGCTCGTATTGCAAAAATGCGCGACTTCAGACGTGCACGATGCCGCCTCAAGCAACTCCGGGGCTACATCCATAATGTTTTCTTTGCAACATTTCCTCTTAAGCCTGGCTCTAAGGTCTTTTACTTGAGCCGCCAGGTCTTTGTTTTCTCTTCTTAATTCCTGCACGAGGCTCAGGAGGTCCTCTTTCTCCTTTTTCCAACCCCAGGGAATGTACATTTTCTCTTCTGTTTCCGGAGATGAGGTCGAACGATGGTTCCCGAACTAGAAAGCGGTCGCCATAAAATCTCCCCCAATCGGCTCGATGGAAGAGTGGTACGAGCCTTCGTAGGATGTCGTAACCACAGGAGTCGAGATTCTTATCAGCAAGTCTCAGTACTTTTATCTATTTTTATCATCAGGTCAATCGAGGTGGTCATAATGGGTTCCTATATGTATGTGTATGTGCATGTATGTTTGTTTGTGTGTGTGTGTGTGTGTGTGTGTGTGTGTGTGTGTGTGTGTGTGTGTGTGTGTGTGTGTGTGTGTGTGTGTGTGTGTGTGTGTGTGTGTGTGTATGTGTGTGTGTTTTGAGATTCTTCAAGTCGAGTGTGAGATAATGGGTAGTAAGGTGCTTTTCATTGTCATATATAGGCCACCCAACACGAGCGTTAGTGCATTTATAGAGGAGTTTCGACTATTCTTGGAAACAGTTGATATGGTTAGTGCTACAAATATTATTTGTGGTGATTTTAATCTGTGGTTGGACGATCCTGATGCTCGCTATGCATCCCATTTCATTGATACTATGGCTATCTATAACTTTGTAAACCTGGTGGATAAACCTACTTCGATTGGAGGTCACATTATTGACCTGGTTTTCACTGACAGATCTCGTGATCTTGTACAGGGCCATAGTGTTGATGAAGTATGCACTATTTCTCCCACGCATATGTTTATAACTTTTGTTTTGTCCTTGGCAATACCTGTTCGAGAGAAGAGAATCATAAAATTTCGCTCGAGTCGTAATTTTGACCCTGATTCATTGGTATTTACTATCGTCATTGGTTTAAATGCCACAATTAATGAGGTGTGTATACATGGCTCTATGAAGCAAGATTGCCTGGATTGCATATGTAGCATGTATAATGAAATAGCAGGCGAAGAATATGCCAATATGTGTCCTATTGTTACGAAAGAGGTTGTTGTAAGATACTGTTCACCGTGGTTTAATGTGGAGATACTGCGAGCTAAAAAAGACAAAAAAAGGAAAGAAAGATTGTGGCGAAGACATCAGTCTGCTGAATCTAGGAGAGAATACATGAAGGCGCGGAACTTTGAGAAAACACTGATTGTGCGTCGAAAACGAGATTTTTACAAGAATAAGATTGTACAAGCCGGATCTAGTATGAATAAATTGTATAAAATCCTTAATAATCTAACTGGGAAGGAAAAGAATCCTACGTTACCTGAAGGCTATGCGGATGGTGAACTAGCGAATATGTTTCTGGAATTCCTTGAAACTAAAATCTCCCGGATTTTGTTATCTTTTGACTATAATTATAATGATGATATAGTAAATGTGGGTGTGCCTGAACAGAAATTGTCTTCTTTTAGCACTGTTACGACACTTGAGGCACGGAAAATTATGAAGCAAGCAAAGCTTACCTACTGTGCTAATGATCCGATGCCCATGAATCAGATTAACAACTGTGGAAGTTTTGAACAATTAGTGGATGTTATTACAAGTATGGTGAATACTAGTATATCAAGTGGTATTTTCCCTAGCTCGGAAAAAAAGGCTATTGTGAAACCTGTCATCAAAGGGAAACTTGATACCCAAAGCCTGAGTTCATTCCGCCCAGTCTCAAATTTGACATTCCAGTTGAAAATATTAGAAAATGTGTTGCTGTCTCAACTGAATGAACATCTTAGTGCCGTGGGGGCGCTCCCCGATGCTCAATCTGCATACCGACGACTCTACTCTACGGAGACTGTATTATGTTCAGTGGTTAGTGATATGAGAGGCCTCCTTAATGATGGTAAATGTGGTATGCTGTTGCTATTAGATCTTAGTGCTGCTTTTGACACCGTGGTACATGAAACTTTACTAAATGTTTGTGAGAATTTTGGGATTGAGGGATCTGCACTACAATATCTGAGGAGTTATCTTAAAGATAGAACTTACCGAGTGCAGATTGGAGACTGTTTCTCGGATATGAAGCCATTATTAAGGGGGGTTCCGCAAGGCAGTGTCCTTGGTCCTATCCTCTTTTGTCTGTACACGGCTGAACTATCCAATGTGTTAGAGAAGCATGGAGTGGGTTTTAAACTATTTGCGGATGATACGCAGTTTTACTTGTCAGTGGACAATATACAAGAAACGGAGGCACACCTTGGGGCTATCAAGTTGGACATTAAGCAATGGATGGACCATCGCGAACTCAAGTTTAATGAAAGTAAAACTGAGTGCCTTTTTGTTGGACGAAGGATGGACTTCGATAGACTACAAATTCGAGATTTGTGTATCAATGAGGTTAAACTTGCAGTCAGTGACAGTGTAAAGGATCTTGGAGTTTTGCTGGACAGTGAACTGACCCAGAATCAAATTACTCAATCTGTGAATTTAGCTGGGTACCATTTGCGAAATATTGCATTTGTTAAGAAGTATGTTATGGCTGTACGTTGGAAAAGTTTATTCATAATCATTTGCTCAGCAAAATTTATTGTCGTAATTCTCTTTATTATGGTCTTCCAAACTATTTATTGAAGAAACTTCAAATGATTATGAATCGAGCTGCAAGATTGATCAAGGGTGTATCGAGAAGGGAGCGAATCACCCCTATCCTCATTGACCTACACTGGCTGCCTGTTAAGGCACGGATAATTTTCAAACAATGTGTTATTATATACCAAGTGATGTAGTTCAGGAAACCAAAATATCTGAAGGACATGTTGATGGACTTTCAAGTCGATACCGATGTTTCTCTGAGACATGGTGTTGAACAGGATCGACTACAGGAACCTCGGTACCATACAAAAGCGGGACGAAGAGCCTTCGAGAGAAGTGCTTCTAGACTATACAATAGACTCCCAGCTAACGTCAAATCATCTGAAACGATTTCCGATTTTAAGAAGAAATTGAAAACCTATTTGCTTCCGGAATCCTATGATGTGGCTCACATGGTGATTAAAGACAACTACAAGAGCTGAGGAAGTTATCGTTCGGGGCATGGAGCGTTACATTGTAATGGAATGCCCCTAGAACTCAATCAACAAGTAACAAGTAACAAGTAACACACACACACACACGCACAAGCACACATACACACACACACAAACACAGACACACACACACACACACACACACACACACACACACACACACACACACACACACACACACACACACACACGCACACAGAAGCAAGCAAGTACACATGCACACACTGACACACACAAATACTCACACATACACACACAAGCAAACACACACACACACACACACACACACACACACACACACACACACACACACACACACACACACACAAACACACACACATTGTAATGGAATGCCCCTAGAACTCAATCAACAAGTAACAAGTAACACACACACGCACACATACACACACACACACACGCACAGACACACACATACACACACACAAATACACACACACACACACACACACGCACACATACGCACACACACACACGCACACAGAAGCAAGCAAGTACACATGCACACACTGACACACACAAATGCTCACACATACACACACAAGCAAACACACACACACACACACATACTCACACAAACACACACACACATACACACACACACACATACACACACACACACACACACACACACACACACACACACACATACACACACACCTGAGGTTTCCTGAGGTGCAGTTGGGCTCGCTTGTTGAGCCAGGGCCACGCGGGGCGCCGCCCTTAGGTAGTGCGTGTGAGGTGATGCAGCAAGCTGTTTCCATCCGTAGTTACGTAATAGTGGGGGAGCACCGGATGATCTGGGACTGTCCTCAGAAACTTATCCAAATAACTCTTGAATGATTCCAGGGTCCCTGTTAGTTCTCGTATATGTCTTGGTAGTCTATTGAATAGTTTGGGTCCGTACACGGCAATGGAACTTTTTTTCAATATTTGGATTTATTTCCATGAGCCAGCAATAGGCGGTATCGTACATAGTACTCCACGTCTGGCGTTATGGGTAGTTCTTATTGCTTCACTGGACTCAAGATTGGGAACTAAACCGTTGATGATTTTCCATATGTAAATTATGATGTAACGTTCTCTTCGTCTCTCTAATGAGTACAGATTTAACTGTCGTAATCTCTCCCAATAGTTGGTGTTTTCTAGCCCGTCTATTCTAGATGTGAATGTGCGCTGCACTGCTTCTATTGTTCTTATCTGGCCAATGTTGGTTGGGCACCAGAGTTGACAGCAGTATTCAATGAGTGGTATTATCAGAGATTTATATAATGTTAACATTATTTCTGGATTCCTTGTTTTGAAAGTTCTCAGAATCCATCCTATCTGTTTTCTTGCTTTTGCTGTCGAACTGACTATGTGTTGTGTGAATGTAGCATCGTCAGTAATAATGATGCCGAGGTCCCGTGCAGTATTCTGTTGTTTAATAGTTTTGCCATCTGGAGTCTTATAATTGTTTATGATGTGGCTGCTTTTTGGGATGTCTGTAACTCACTAATTCGAATTTTGATAGGTTAAATTCCATATTGTTATCTCTTGTCCATTCAAACATTTTGTTCAGGTCTTCCTGTACTAGTTTATAGTCCTTTTTCGTGCTTATTGTTCCCGTCATCCGTGTGTCGTCTGCGAAAGATGTAGCCTTGCAGTGGTCTAGCTTGGTGTCTATATCCGTAATAAAAATAAGAAACAACAATGGTCCGATAACAGATCCCTGGATGACTCCACTTGTAACTTCAGAATTCCTTGATTTCACTCCTTGGACGACCACTGACTGTGTTCTTTCTGTGAAATAGTTTTGTATCCAGCTTGCAATTTTCTGTTTTATACCGATTTGTTTGACTTTTTTCATGAGGATCAACTGATCAACTTTATCGAATGCTTTCGAAAAGTCCAAGTATACGACATCTACTCCAATTTCTTTTTCCAGGTAACCCAGTATGTCCGTTCTATGCTGCAAAAGTTGCGACAAACAGGATCGTCCTTGTCGAAAACCGTGTTGGCCCTTATTATATAACTCGTTTCTTTTCATGAAATCGACAATTCGCTTTACAAGGATCCTCTCAAAAATCTTTATAATATGCGAGGTTTTTCCCACAGGTCTATAATTTTTGGCAGCCGCTTTATCTCCACCTTTAAATATCGGTGTGACTAGACTATGTTTTAGCACTCTCGGGACCTGACCTGCATCTAATGAAGTACGCCATAGTATGTATAACGGAGTGGAAAGAGTGTGAGTGCACTTTTTCAGGAGTATAGCTGGAACCATATCTGGTCCTGCGGAATGCATTTATTGATGCAATGGCCTGCTCTATATCTTCTCTGTTGAATTCTATGTCTTCTAGTTGTGGGCCTTCTCTATTCTGTGAAGGTTGGTATATAGTTGTGTTGCATAGTGGTTTGCTATAAACTGAGTTATATTGTTCATCCAGGGCATCAGCAATCTCTTTGGGGTCCGTGATTTGCCTCCCTTGCCATGAAATGGGTCCCACAGAACTTCTTATTTCCTACTTTGACCTAGCATAAGAGTAAAAATATTTTGGATTATTCTTTATGGCATCCACTGCTCTTCTTTCTTCTGTCTTCAATTCATTTTCGTGAGATTCAGCCAGTTTATTTTCAATTGTCTTGATTTTATTCTTTAGACTTCGGTGGTTATTTCTCGTGTTGGTTTTTAATTTTTTAACCAGTCTTGTCCTTTTTTTCATTAAGATTCTCCGATCACGAGGAATTGTTTTCTGTCGCCGTTTTATCTTTTGGGGGATAAGTGAAGTGCATATATCTTGCAATTTGGTGAGAATGTACTCAACCATCATGTTAATCGATTTATTCTCTAATTCTGAATTCCAGTTAATGTTTGCTATCTCCTTGTTCACTGCGTTCCAGTCGACTTTAGAGT
>NW_027467712.1:380000-395000 GCF_046742065.1 Oratosquilla oratoria
AAAGCGCTATAGTGCTCATCTGGGCCCGCGGGGTCTGTGGAGCGCTCAGGGTCTCGCCGGGTCCCGAGACTGACCCGTGTGGGAGATATTTGTTGTGAAATAGAAGTCAGACGTCTTTGATACCGACGTCCTCCCTGAAGACCCTTGGATGAGACGACCCAGGGAGGAGAGGATACACGAGCTCCCAGGAAGACCGACCATTAGACGCCTTCAAAAGTGACTCCAGTCGCGCACTGGAAGGAGGCGCACTGGAAGAACCAGAAGACGAGTCATGACGCCAAGAGAGTTCAGTCAGCTGAGGGGTGAACCTGCATATCTGAAGAATTTCAGCTACTGTCGATGAATTCGTTGGTGCGCGGGGCAGCGTTATCTCGTCTGTCGGCAGACGAATTTATTCAGCTGAGGGGAGTGTCCCCGTGGCACGAAGGTGTCACAAACACTAGAAACAGGCCTTATGGTTGATGTTGACTTCTGACAAGGCCTTAGTTTGAGGAGAGGTTACTCTCATGAGAACGGGACGCTGGCCAAGTCACGCCAGAGAGGACGTCTCCATCTCTGAACTAAATGAACAGAGAGAGAGAAATATTTTTTTTCGTCCTAAGCATCTCCTCCTTTAGCCCCTCTCTCAGGACCTCGTTTTCAGGTTGGAGGGTTTGGGAGGAGCAGCCTCCTGCGTCTCTACCTCGGGGGTCGTCCCTCAAGTCCCGGAGAGCATAGCTCCAGTCTTCGAACTCTCCAAAGGCGTGGTTCTCCTCGCCAGCTCCTCCTGCGTACTGAAAAGGAGCAATCTCTTCTGAAGACCCGGCGAAGAGCCTCAAGCCAAAGGCGACGACGAGCTCGACAAGCCCGGCGAAGATATGGACGAACTGAAGAGCCCATGACTCCTGACGGAGGCCATGCTGGCGCCGCCGGGGCCCCGAGGAGCGGGCAACCCGCAAGGGAGTCGCAAAGATCGCAGATGGCGCTCAAGTGCGGCGCTCTCCTGGGTTGACTCCTTCGCCAGTCAAAGTGTCAGAGGCAAGAAAGGCTCCCATCACTTTCGACGTCCATCGATGCCATTATGTTGGAAGGTTGGGCTGTCTTCAGGATATCGAGAAACTCTTCTGAAGACTTCAGGCTGAAGGAGGCAGGGACAAACGGAGATATTAGTGCGTTGAGGCGCTTACCGACCTTGTAGGTGACTGATGGTGTCTGGCTGATGATTGGGCGAAGGGGATGGCCATTCTTGTGGGTCTTCCCATTTCCGTAAGCATAACAAAGCTTATGGTCACCTCCTATCAAGGGGAGCTTTGTTGTGCTAGAGTTGTTGTTTTCACGAATTAAGCGGTTGAGTTTTGTCTTGATGTCATTGGTGGGGTTTCTGGAAATTCTTTTGAATTTGGTGGTGTCGTTCAGGATGGAAGCCATTTTGGAAAGATAGTCCTCTTTGTTGAGAATAACGAAAGTTGAAGATTTGTCTGCATTGCGGATTACGATTCTAGACGAGACCGAGGTGATGGGAGCCTTTCTTGCCTCTGACACTTTGACTGGCGAAGGAGTCAACCCAGGAGAGCGCCGCACTTGAGCGCCATCTGCGATCTTTGCGACTCCCTTGCGGGTTGCCCGCTCCTCGGGGCCCCGGTGGCGCCAGCATGGCCTCCGTCAGGAGTCATGGACTCTTCAGTTCGTCTGGGGTATTGGCTGCTTGTTATTGTGGCAAAGTAGCATGCAGTCGATACTTTAGGGTCTATATGGGGCGCCCCTACGGACCAGAGCCACACATTATTTTGTCTATGATAGAAGAAATTCTGTTCATAGAGAAATGATGACACTTTTATACTACGACTGTCCCTCCGTTATGCTGTCCCCCAACCCCTTGTTGCTGTCCTGTACCATTTCTCTGAGTATTCTCTTTCTGATTGGGGGAATTCCCTGTGGTGGGGGAAAAGAATACTGCCACCAAGTTTTCCCACTTGGATCGTAAGAGGCGAGAAGAAAGGGACGGGGAGAGGGACTAGGCATCCTTCTCCCTGTAGCCCCAAGGGGCAAATTCCTAAATCAAAAAGAAAAGGCATAAGGGGTGCTGGCGGGCCTCGGGCCAGCACCCTAAGGTTTGGGTCTTTTAATGTGCGTGGATGTGGTACAGATGAGAGTAAAAGGGAAGAGATAGGTAGTATGTTTGTGAGAAGAAAGTTGGATGTGTTGGCTTTGAGTGAAACTAAGTTGAAAGGGAAGGGTGAGTGTATGTTTGGGAGTGTAAGTGGGAGGTTATCAGGAGTGAAGAGAGGACGAGGGAGGGAAGGGGTGGCTATTCTAGTAAGTGAGGAGATAGGTAAAGGGGTAGTGGAGTGGAAGGAGGTGAAACTGGGAAAGGAGATGTGGGTCTTTGCAAGTGCATATGGGCCGGGCAGTGAGAAGAGCATGGAAGAAAGGGAGGCCTTTTGGATAGATTTAAATGAGTGCATAGAGGGTTTAGGAAGAAATGTCAATGTAATAGTACTGGGAGACCTTAATGCTAGAGTGGGAAATGGTCCAATCGATGGAGTGGTTGGGAAGTGTGGAGTTCCAGGAAAGAATCGTAGTGGAGAGTTGATGGTGGAAATGTGTCTAGAAAGAGAGTTGATGATAGCAAATACAGTGTTTCGGAAGAAAGTCAAGCATAAGTACACATGGGAGAGGGTGGTGGAGGGAAGGGTGGTAGATAGAGCGCTAATGGATTATGTAGTGGTAAATAGGATTATGATAGGAAGAGTTAAGGATGTACATGTGCTAAGGGGAGAGGGTGGGGGAATATCAGATCATTTTTTGGTGGAAGGTAAGTTGAGAGTGGAGGATAGATGGAGAAGGAGGAAAGGGACAAAAGGTAGGGAGGTTCTTAGAGTGAACTCCTTGAATGAAAAGGAAAAGGAGAAGGAGTACGAAAAGAAGCTGAAGGAGGAGTGGGAGGGAGTAAAGGATAGAGCAGAGATGGGTGTGGAGGAGGAATGGGGATGGTTCAAGGAGGGAGTCTTAAAGTGTGCAAGGATGGTGTGTGGAACAAGAAGGACAGGGGGAAATAGAAGAAAGGGTAGTGAATGGTGGGATGAGGAAACAAAGAAGGTTGTAGAAGAGAAGAAGCGAGCATTCACAGATTGGTTACAAAAGAGGACAGGGGAGTCATATGAGACGTACAAAGAAAAGAAAAGAGAAGTAAAGCAAAAGGTAAAGGAGGCAAAGAGGAGAGCAGATGTGAAATGGGGTAGGAGTATGACAGAAAATTTTGAAAGTAATAAAAAAAATGTTTTGGAAAGAAATTAAGAGAGGAAGAGGAGGCGAATCAAGTAGGGAAGAAAAGGTAAAAGGTACAGATGGAGAGTTGATAATGGAAGAGATGGCAGTGAGGGGAAGATGGGCAGAATATTTTAGGGAGTTGCTGAATGTGAAGGAGAATAGGGAAGGAAAGATAGCTGCAGTGGGAAATACGAAGAAAATGAGAGTGATGAGTGAGGAGAATGGAGGAGAAATAAGGAAGGATGAGGTGAAGGCAGTTGTAAAGATGATGAAAGCAGGTAAGGCACCTGGTCTGGATGGATGTCATGCAGAATGTCTGAAAAAAGGGAGGTTCAGTGATGGTGGACTGGTTGGTGAGATTGTTTAATGTTTGCTGGAGAGAGGGTAGAGTACCGGAGGACTGGAGTAGTGCCTGTATAGTTCCTCTTTACAAGGGAAAAGGGGACAAGTGTGAATGTAGTAATTTCAGAGGGATTAGCCTGTTGAGTGTAGTAGGGAAGGCTTATGGGAGAATCTTAATTGAGAGGATTAGGAGAGGAACAGAAGGAGTAATTGGTGAGGAACAGTGTGGATTTAGGACGGGTAGAGGTTGTGTAGATCAGATCTTTGTGGTAAGACAGATATGTGAGAAAGCTATAGGAAAGGGGAAGGATGTTTTTTGGGCTTTTATGGATCTGGAAAAGGCTTATGATAGGGTAGACAGAAAGGCACTGTGGGAGGTTATGCAGATTTATGGGATAGGAGGAAAGCTTTTGGGAGCTGTCAAGAGTTTTTATGTGAGTAGTAGAGCATGTGTTAGGATTGGAAATGGAGAGAGTGAGTGGTTTGAAGTAAAGGTGGGACTTCGTCAAGGATGCGTTATGTCGCCCTGGCTGTTCAACTTATACATGGATGGGGTGGTGCGAGAGGTGAATGCTTGGGTAGTGAGTCAGGGATTGGAGATGGTTAAAGAAAATGGAGAAAAGTGGGAGGTGAGCCAGCTGTTGTTTGCGGACGACACTGCGCTTGTGGCAGGGTCAGAGGAGGGATTGAGGAAGCTGGTGGCAGAGTTTGGGAGAGTATGTGATAGAAGAAAGCTAAAGATAAATGTGGGTAAAAGTAAGGTGATGAGATGTACAAGGGGTGAAAGTGGCAGTAGACTGGAAGTGAACATTAAGGGAGAGCGACTGGAGGAAGTGGATAGTTTTAGATACTTGGGTGCAAGTGTAGCAGGAAAAGGTGGAGTGAAGGTGGAGGTAGAATGTAGATTGAGAGAAGCGAGTAAATGCCTTGGTGGTTTAAAGAGTGTAATGAGAAATAGACATTTGGGAATGGATGCGAAGAGGAGACTGTATGAAGGAGTGATTGTGCCAACAGCACTGTATGGGGCAGAAACGTGGAACATAAGAGAAGAAGAGAGAAGGAGTTTGAATGTGTTTGAGATGAGGTGTCTGAGAAGTATGGTGGGGGTTACTAGGCTAGATAGAGTGAGAAATGAGGAGGTGAGGAGGAGAACAGGGGTGAAAAAGGATTTGGGAGAGAGGGTTGATGAAAGAATATTAGGATGGTTTGGACACATGGAAAGAATGAGTGAAGAAAGACTAGTAAAAGAGGTATGGAAGGCAGATGTGGAGGGAGTGAACATGAGGGGACGTCCTAGGATGAGGTGGATGGATGGGGTGAAGGGGGCTTTGGGGAAGAGGGGAATGTCTGTTGAGGAAGGAAGGGAGAGGACGGAAGACAGAGGTGAGTGGAGAATGGTTGTATATGGATGATGTTGTGACTGCATGGGGAGAAATGGGCGGGGGTGGGGGGTGGGGTAGTGTGTGTGAGTGAGTTTTGACGCAGCCCGAAGGGATTTCTCCCCGTCCTCTCCTTATATGCAAGGGGGGACGGAGAGGGGGGGGTCGCCGATTAAATGAAGCGGCCTTGCTGTGGATGTGCTGTGTCCTGCGACACTGCTTCTGACCCAGGGCGGTGGGCAGGGTGCAGGGATGACCCGTCATCCAGGAGGTGCTCAGATGAGAGGAAGGGTGGGAGGGGTGTGGAGTGTATTTAGGGATGAAATGGGTGGGAGTGTTTTTATGCCTTTCCCTTTTTGGCTACCTCCCTTGGAAGGGGGAAAAAGCCTTGGTATATGTATGTATGTATGTATATATATATATATATACATATACATATATGTATGCATATATATAAATATATATATATGTATATATGCACCAAGCTCATAAGTCACACGTGAATCATAAATATGCATAATCCACTAGGAAAAGGAAAAACACACGGAGTCCGAGCGCTTTCGTGATATATTCACATTATCAAGGAGTACATATATTGTACATATATATGTATATGTATATATATATATATATATATATATATATATATATATATATATATATATTCACTATAAACCCACTATCTTAGAAATAATGACGGAAGTACAGGGAGACTATATTTTTCGACTACTATCTGTAGTCCTCTTCAGCAGAAGAGGACTACAGATAGTAGTCGAAATATATAGTTTCCCTGTACTTCCGTCATTATTTCTCCGACAGTGGGTCTATAGTGAACTTTTACAAATGTGTTACAACATACCAATTTCCAATATATATATGTATATATATATAAGATTGAAGGTGAAAGAAGTAGACGAGGTGATATGTGATACAGACATTAACAACAAACTCAGGAGATTAAACAGTGTAAATGAAAATATACAATTTACTGCAGAAAATGAAAATAATGGAAAATTACCTTTCTTAGACACACTTATCCATAGAATAGTTAAAAATGTGAAATTTTCAGTATACCGGAAACCCACCAATAAAGAAGACTATGTACACTTCTACTCAGGACATGATGACAGAACTAAAACAGGTATTATAATAGGTTTCTTCCTCAGAGCATTTCGTATATGCAGTAAAGAATTTCTAGATCCTGAATTACAACATATTACTGAGACTTTCATCAAACTCAAATATCCAAAAGGTCTCTTATGTAGGTTGAAAAAGAAAGCCAAAGAAATAATTAACAAAAGTAAAGATAGAAATAAAAATAAGAATGAAACCAGATATATCACAGTACCAAACTCTAATGTCAATTCATACCTAGACACTTTTCTCCTAAAAGCGGGCATCAGAATAGCCAGAACGTAAGGTAGCAAAGTTGGACATTTGATAACACGTAGCGACAATAATCCCACTAACGAAAACAGCGTTGTTTATAAAATCCCGTGTAAAAGCTGTCCCTCTTCATATTTTGGTGAATCTGGATGCGGACTTAATAAAAGGATAAATGAACATAAAAATGACGTAAAAGCCCATAGGACATCTAACTCCATAGTAATGCATGTGGATAAACATGGTCACCTTCCAGACTGGAACAACACAACCATATTAAATAAAGGATCATCCAAGAAACTAAGGAAGACAATTGAGGCAGCATATATCAACACTAATAACAGCATTAACCATAGAGAAGGCTTTATATGTTTAGCAAAAGCTACAAGCTTATTAATAATAAAAGAATACGCAAATAAGATAACAAGCTCGCCGAAGTGTCCCATAAGATGACCCGTCCGTGTATAAAATATTCTGTTACGTTTGAGTTGTTAGCTTTGTGATCAAGACCCTGCGGGTCGAAACGTTAAGGCGAGAAATTCTCTCATATCTCCTCGTTTACTTCTTTCACCTTCAATCTTATTTGTCATAATATAGTCAATATACATATATGTATATATATATACAAAATATATATGTATGTATATATATACATGCATACATACATACATACATACATATATTTTCTCTTAGGCAGGCTTGGTTAAAAGCAACTGCAAATTCAGCACTGATCAATTTCTTCTTCAGAGTTTCCAACTTCCTGAAGGTATCCTTTATAGCAAAGGGTAAAGGAAAGAGAAGATTTCCTATTCCGGTCATTATTGACGTTTCGACTCTACCTGAGTCATTATCAAAATACAAAGATGGAACAAATGCAAGAGATTATATATTACAAAGATACAGAAACACAGCTTGTGATTGGCTGGAAGGATGACCTTTTTTGGTCCCCTCATGGTTGAGAGGGCGGGACAGTTTCCCACGTACGCTCATTGGCTGGCTTGTCCGCTCTCTCGAGCCCCGCTACGCCGGGAGTGTAGTGTGATGTTTTCTGTCCTGCCTCGGGGCTTGATTCTCCTAAATGGCTTAATACTAGGTAGTATAGTAGGGGCGTCTTGGTGGGAATTCAGAGACGGCCTACTATCCGCAATATATAAAGCTTCAAGGTAGGCAAGGCGGTTCTTGTCGGACTCTCTCTGAATGATGACAGTGTTCTGCCGAATGACATCACCTGTGAGATGCTGGCCATGTTTCTCCAGGAAGTGACGTTTGGGACCTCCCTGAGTCAGATGATAGCTCAGGCGCCTGGAGAGTCTGGTAGTAGTCAACCCTATGTAAGCGTCGTAGGGCGTACAGTCCCTATTTGGGCAAGAAAATTTGTACACAAGGCAGGTACTTTCCATATCTCCAGGGCGTGGTGAGCTATCGTTCTTCATGATGAGGTCCTTTGTGCGGCTGTTCCTGTAGTACACTACCAGCTTTACACGGTCCACAGGGTTAGTAACATGAACATTCCTATTAATTATATTTCTCACACTCTTCTCTTCTTCGCGGTAAGCGGAAGACATGAAAGCTCTATAGAAGAGGCTGTGAGTGGTTCCTTCTTCAACCACGGCTTGTTGTCCCACGTACCATTTGTTTAGAACATAAAATAGGTAACCCCCTCCGACCTATCATCTCTCAGATTCCGACTCCCACGTACCAGCTGGCCAAGAGACTCAACGCCTTATTGACGCCCCTCGTTCCAGCCGACTACTGCTACAGGTCATCCACAGAATTCCTGGACTGCGTTAACAGTGCCCCTGCCAAAGGAGAAATGGCATCTCTCGATGCTGAATCGTTATTTACCTGTGTTTCGGTACCTAGAACGATCGACTACATCTGTGATCATGTGTACAGGTCATCTGCCCACCCCCTAATCGCAATTGATGAATACCATCTCCGAGAACTCTTGAGGATATGCACGCAGGAGTCCGCCTTCAGATGCCCCCGTGGAAACCTGTATCAGCAGAAAGATGGAGTCTCTATGGGGTCGCCTTTGGGCGTCCTCTTCGCCAACTTCTTCATGGGATCTGTAGAGAAGGAGGCGTTCAGCAGGATCCAGCAGCCGATGACATATGGTAGATACATCGACGACATCTTCGTGAGAACCCGGACCAGTGAGGAACGCGAGGAACTACGCCAGCTTCTTCAAGAGATCTCTGGACTTCGGTTCACGACAGAGGAAGCTGAAAATGGTACCCTGCCTTTCCTGGACGTCCTCCTCACGCAAGAAGGTGACCATATGAAGACCGAGGTATATGTCAAGCCTACCAACCCCGGACTATGCCTGAGCGGTGAAAGTGAATGCCCGCAGCAGTACAAGGACTCTACCATTGCTTCCTTCTACAGAAGAGCCCTTACCCATTGCTCTTCCTGGACGTCTACGCAGAAGGAGTTCGACCGAGCAACACAAATGTTGGTTAACAATGGACATTCCAATCAGGATTGCCAACGTGTCCTGCGTACTGTTCTAAACAAATGGTACGTGGGACAACAAGCCGTGGTTGAAGAAGGAACCACTCACAGCCTCTTCTATAGAGCTTTCATGTCTTCCGCTTACCGCGAAGAAGAGAAGAGTGTGAGAAATATAATTAATAGGAATGTTCATGTTACTAACCCTGTGGACCGTGTAAAGCTGGTAGTGTACTACAGGAACAGCCGCACAAAGGACCTCATCATGAAGAACGATAGCTCACCACGCCCTGGAGATATGGAAAGTACCTGCCTTGTGTACAAATTTTCTTGCCCAAATAGGGACTGTACGCCCTACGACGCTTACATAGGGTTGACTACTACCAGACTCTCCAGGCGCCTGAGCTATCATCTGACTCAGGGAGGTCCCAAACGTCACTTCCTGGAGAAACATGGCCAGCATCTCACAGGTGATGTCATTCGGCAGAACACTGTCATCATTCAGAGAGAGTCCGACAAGAACCGCCTTGCCTACCTTGAAGCTTTATATATTGCGGATAGTAGGCCGTCTCTGAATTCCCACCAAGACGCCCCTACTATACTACCTAGTATTAAGCCATTTAGGAGAAGCAAGCCCCGAGGCAGGACAGAAAACATCACACTACACTCCCGGCGTAGCGGGGCTCGAGAGAGCGGACAAGCCAGCCAATGAGCGTACGTGGGAAACTGTCCCGCCCTCTCAACCATGAGGGGACCAAAAAAGGTCATCCTTCCAGCCAATCACAAGCTGTGTTTCTGTATCTTTGTAATATATAATCTCTTGCATTTGTTCCATCTTTGTATTTTGATAATGACTCAGGTAGAGTCGAAACGTCAATAATGACCGGAATAGGAAATCTTCTCTTTCCTTTACCCTTTGCTATAAAGGATACCTTCAGGAAGTTGGAAACTCTGAAGAAGAAATTGATCAGTGCTGAATTTGCAGTTGCTTTTAACCAAGCCTGCCTAAGAGAAAATTTACTCCCGCGGTATACAAACATACATATATATATGTATATATATCACTCACTTATTCCTCTGGCGCTACAGGCCCATTGAGGCCCCTGGCCGCTACAACAATATGCCTCCAGACTCTCCGATCAGCTCCTAACATTTCTATTTCGTCGGGGTCGACGTCCAGGGATCGCAAGTCGTTCTCCACCCCATTCCTCCATCCAGTACGGGGGCGTCCTCGAGGTCTCCTGCCCACTATATTCTCGGTGAAAACACGAGAAGTGAATCGGTCTTGGCCTGATCTGAGAATGTGACCAAGCCACCTCAGTCTCGATGATCTAATGTAGTCAGTCACTTGAGGCATGGGTATTAGATCCCGGACTTCACGTGTGTGACGCCTTCTCCATATATTTAACTCGCCATCATATACCGGGTCGCAGATTGATTTGAGAGTATTATTCTCAAATCTGAGTAATTTTGTCTCTGTGAGTTGGTTGAGGCTCCAGGTTTCGGCCGCAAATGTGAGCACAGGCCGTATCATGGTAGAATATAGCCTTGTCTTAGTTTTTCTAGATAGAATATTTGACTTGAACAAAGATCTTAAGCCGTAGAAAGCTTTCGTTGCGAATCTGATGCGCTCATCCACTTCGAGATATATATTATTTTCTGGTGACAATTTGGAGCCAAGGTATGTGAAACTGACAACAAGCTCCAAGTTGAATCCCGCTACAATTTCATGTCCACCAACAAGCGGTATCCTCCTCTGTAAATGTATAAGCTTTGTTTTAGTTTCGTTTACTCTTAGCCCTATTTTCCCAGCGGCTCTCACAAGTTCACAGAATGCCAAGTCCAAAGATCTCATGTCTTCTGCGAGGATGACCACGTCATCTGCATAGGCGAGTTCTTTCAGCACCTAAACTGCCTATCATAACTCCTGTACGAGCATGGACTAACACTTAAGAGGCACCATATGGAAGGCACCACAACCACCATTGAAAGAAATAACGACACCAGAAGACTAAAAATGACAAAAGAGGGGCTAATCATTAGCAGACGACAAACTGTTATTTCAAGAACTGTCTAGTTTCTGCAACCGGGATTTATTGATAATGGGTGATTTCAATTTTACTGACATTGATTGGATGACCCTTGAACATGGCCATATAGGTAGTCGCTTGATTGATTTTCTTGGTGACAATTACTTAATTCAGCATGTAAAAGAGCCCACGAGATATGGAAACTTACTCGATCTTTTGATCACTAGCCGCGAAAGCATGGTAACTGATGTAGAAGTCGGTGAATCTGTTGCAAATAGCGATCACAACCTAGTTAGATTCAAACTCCTAAAGAATTTTAGAATAGATACTTGTGTTTCTAAAATACCCGATTTCAGTAAAGCTCAGTTCATAGGACTACGTCAGGAGCTTCAGCTTACAGATTGGGAGGCAAAATTAAACGAAAGACCTGTAGATCAGATGTGGGAAATATTTCAAAATACGCTCACTAAGATAATTCAAACTTACATTCCTTTTAAGGACAGACGTCCCCCAAATCAGGCTCGCCCAAAGTGGCTCGGCAAAGAAACTGAAAAAAGTATTGCTAAAAAGAGACATGCTTATAAGAAATATAAGTGCTCGGGTGCATCTAATGACTATGAAAGTTATGTATAAATACAGAGAGATTTAAAAAAGACAATAAGAAAAAGAAAACGACAATACGAAATGAACATCGCTGATAAATCCAAAGAGAATCCCAAAGAATTCTATAGTTACATTAGAGATAAAAAGGTTATTAGGAATCACATTGGCCCACTATTATCTGCTGACGGTCAACTTGAATATTCAAATGAAGGAATGTGTAATATCTTAAACAATTATTTTAGCTCGGTATTCGTAAACGAAACACCTCAAAGTGAATTCCAAACTGAAACCTGTGAAAAGTCTAGGGTAAACTTACTCACTACGGTAAATATAACAAAAGAAAAAATTAAAAGGTGTATAGACAAACTCAAAGTTAATAAAACACCAGGGCCTGACGGTTGGCATCCAAGAATCTTAAAGGAAATGAAAAATGAGATTGTTGTTCCATTAGAAATTATTTTCAAGAAATCCATCATATCCGGAGATGTCCCAAGAGAATGGAAGCTAGCTAACGTTACTCCCATATTCAAAAAAGGTGACAAAAAGAAGCCAAATAACTATAGGCCTATAAGTTTGACTTCAATCATAGGAAAAATAATGGAGACTATCATCAGAGATACTATCGAACGTCATTTAGAAAGTAACCGTTTGATAAATGATAGCCAGCATGGTTTCAGACGGAAACGTTCTTGCGTGACTAACTTACTCGAATTCTACAACACAGTTATCTCGAATTATGACAAAGGAACAATATATCTAGACTTTGCAAAAGCTTTTGATACCGTCCCACACGAAAGACTACTTACTGAATTAGCTTTACACGGAATAAGTGGTAGCTTATTAGATTGGACTAGTAATTGGTTGAATGGTCGAAAACAGAGAGTTGTTTTAAATGGAAACACTTCTGGATGGAAAAGCGTTGCAAGTGGAGTTCCTCAGGGTTCCGTTCTTGGGCCACTTCTATTCATAGTATATATAAATGATATAGACCATGGACTAAAATCTACTGTTTCCAAATTTGCTGATGATACAAAACTGTGCGGAGTGGCAAATGATCACTCAAACCAATTAGATATTCAAGAAGATTTAGATCAATTACAGCAATGGTCTGAAAAGTGGCTAATGAAATTTAACACAAGTAAATGCAAGGTAATGCACATAGGTAAAAATAACAGCAAGTACGATTCAAGTTATTTGGAAATTCGTTAACAAAAGTGGATAGTGAAAAAGATCTCGGCGTAATTATCAGTAACGACCTCAAATCATCCAAGCAGTGTATTTCAGCCTCTGAGAAAGCAAATAAGATTCTAGGACTGATTGCGCGATCTTTTGATTTCAAAAGTCCATCACTCATTAACAAACTATATAAAGGTAGGCGCACACTTGTCCGCATCGTACGGACGGCACGCATCGTACTCATCGGATTGTTTTTGGGGTCTGCGCACATTGGTCCGCATCGTGCGGACGGCACGCATCGGACGGATCGGATTTTCTGCGCACATTGTCGGCATTGGACCATTCACCATCCGCAGTTGTGAAGCTGAGCTCTCTCTGGAAGGACATACTCCATATCTTTCTGGTGTATAAAGTTGTGAAAATGTTGAACAGTGATAGTGAAGAGGAAGAAATTGTAGTGGTTAGCTGTTTGCTGGCAGAAGAAGAACAGAAAGTTAATAAAGGAAAACATGGATTCACAACAATGTGAAATGTGATAGAGAAGGTAAAGGAGGTCAATGGTTTGAGTAGGTAATTTACCAGGTTGATAGGATAAAAATTTAGGAACATATCTAAAAACAGTCAGTGAGTTAATATAACATTATATATTATGTACAAGCAAAGCATAGCTATGCAAACAGGAAAAATAAGATAAATACCGAAGAAGAAGGTTTGCATCCGACCGCGACGGCGCTCTGGCTGCAACTGACGATGGGGTCGCACATTTGCCGGCAAATGCCGTAGAGGCCATCCGCATCGTTCGTACGCATCGGATTGAATGCTCTTTCGGGGATCCTCGTCGGCATTGCCGATGTCCGATGCATACGATGCGGTCAAATGCACGCAGACCCATTTGAAATAATGTAAAGAATACTAAGATTCGATGCGTACGATGCGTGCCGTCCGTACGATGCGGACAAGTGTGCGCCTACCTTAAATCGTTAGTTCGTCCACATTTGGAATATGCTGTTTCCGTATGGTCACCGAATCTCATTAAAGACATTGACAGACTGGAAAAAGTACAACGGCGAGCCACAAAACTGATTCCAAATATCAAAAATAAATCATACGAAAATCGACTAAAACATATGAATCTGTTTTCCCTAAAAAAGCGTAGACTCAGAGATGACTTGATACAGGTCTTTAAGATTCTAAAGGGAATTGACAACATCAAAAGTGACAACATTTTTACATTGAATGAGAATCAGACAAGAAACAATGGTCTCAAACTGTCCGGAAATAGATTCAATTTGGAAGTAGGTAGAAACAACTTCGTCAACCGTGTAGTTAATGAATGGAATAAACTTCCTGCACAGGTAGTGCAATGAAGTTCAGTTCGAAGCTTTAAAAATCATTTAGATAAATACCTAAGTAAGATGCTGTAATGATTATTATTTATATTATATTATTTGTTTTTTGTTTTGTTATCATTTGTCTGTCTGATTTTCATTTATTATTAGTTATATGTCAATTTATTATTATTTACTATTTACCTGTTTGTTTATTACTTAACTATACCTATGTATTTATTTATGTATTTTATTTGTTATTTACGTTATCATAGTTTTTTATTTATCATTTTATTACTATTATGATTTTTTCGTATCCTAGATATGGACCAAAAGGTCTCCTGTCGGCATGCTCCGCCTTTGTAATCCTTTGTAATCACCTACTATTAAAGATGAAAAAGGTATTTGATTCAGATATGTAGACGATGGTTTGTGTTTCTGGCCTGATAACCTATCTATTTATGATTTTATTGTTAATCTAAATTGATTGGTACCCTCCATCAACTTCACTCTTGAAATAGAAAATAACAACAGCTTGCCCTTTTTGGATGTTGAAATAATTAAAGATAATGGTATTATGAAGACAAGTCTATAGAAAACCTACCAACATTCTTTCCTATGTTCATTTTTATTCTAATCATTTTTATTCTAATCAATTTAAATAGGTCAGTTTTTATTTCCATGTACTTGAGAGCTTACAGGATTTCATATCCTGAATTTATTGATGACGAAATTATAACTTGCCGGAATATTGGGGAAAAATTAAAATATCTCACTCATATTCTTAATCAATGTCACAATACTGCAAACAGACGTTTATACAAAACACACAATCAAGAACAAGAAAACAATAAACAACTTAATACACTTGATCTTCTTTTCATGAAAGTATTCTTAATATTGTCAACATACTTAAGAAATTGGATATCACAGTAGCCTTTAAATATGACCACAATATTAAGAAAACTTTAATTAAGAACAGCCCGCGTAACAACAACGGTGTTTTCTATAAAATTCCATGCCAAGATTGTAATAAATTTTACATTAAAGGAACTGGAA
>NW_027467712.1:400000-402500 GCF_046742065.1 Oratosquilla oratoria
GTATAATAAAAAAAAAAGACAAGCAATATATTATCTAGTTAAAAATGTTTAATGTTATGAGCAATGCCACGAAGATATTGGATTTTATTTGAAGGGTCATACTGTTCTAGCAATGTTTTTATACGCTGATTGGCGTCCCTGTATTTTTTCTTTGAGGTTACGCTGTCTCCACGATTGAGATGGGCAATTCTTGTTGCACTGAGAGCCTCTTCATGTTTTAAAGCAGTTATAAGGGACCAAATATTAGGATGCACATTTGTCACGGAGGTTCTTAGTGCATTATGAAATCCTTCAACATAGTTATTAGTGTGTGGCATACCATTTTCAGTGCGTTCATGAATATTCCGTAAATGAATAGGGAAGACTGGCTCGACTCTTCGCCTTCGTTGGCCACGACCTCTCACTCCTCCAATATAATATGTCTCGAAATATGAAACAAGCTCTTGGGGAAAATCGTCGTCATCAGTTAATTCTTCGAAGCCGTCAATAACATCGTCAATGGGAAGGAAAGCAAGTGCGGATAAACATCTCACTCTTAAACTAAAATCATCATCTTGGTGATATTGCTGTTTAAAACCTATTGTTACAACTTGAGGTGAAATAGGCAACAGGTAACATCTGAACTAGGGAATATATTTAATAAACTATTGATGGCCGCTTTTTCAAAACCCATCATCACAGTGGCAGGTTCAACATTATGCAAGAGTTCTTTTATAGTAGTAAACAGTCTATTGTAAGTATATTGTGTCTTATTTGGCAGCAAGGCGAACATTCTCGGAACACTAATGTCGTTGTCTTGAATATGTAATAGCACATACATTCAGATTTTGGGTTTCTTTACATATTATAGTCCGAGGAGCATCTTGTGTAGATCCAGACATTATTTTCATTTGATGATGTGCTACTTTTGATTCCACTCTTCCTGCTGTTGCACTGTGATTATGCTCACCTACAGTCATAACGATTTTGTTGTCACCATCACCAACATAGGTGTGTACGCGGGCTTTACACAACCTATTTTCGCACTGCCAATACTGCTTGGAACCATCCTTATTAGTTTTGTATTTATCATATATATGGTTTAGATCATCTAATAATTTCTTTCCATTTTTAGTTGAAGCAATTAGACGAGGCATGGGTGATACAATAAAGATATATATATTTATCCGCAAATGCAGCAGCCGTAGTTGATAGCCAAGCGTTAGTAGTAGACTGAGAGTGATATATACATTATTTAAACAACCAAATACAAGAACAGTATGGCAATTATTTAAACAACCAATTACAAGAACATTATGGCGATTATTTAAACAACCAATTACAAGAACAGTATGGTAGTTATTTAAAATAAACTCCAATATCTTCGCGCACACACATATATATATCTAGTGGTATCGAAATGCCCGGTAGTGAAAAATCCTAGTCACAAAATGTCCGGTAGCGAAATGCCCGGTATCAAAATGTCCGGTATCAAAATGTCCAGTATCAAACTGTCCGGTCACCACTACAAGATGCCTCCAGACTCTCCGATCTGCTGCTAACATATCTATTTCGTCGGGGTCGACGTCCAGGGATCGTAAGTCGTTCTCCACCCCATTCTTCCATCCAGTACGGGGGCGTCCTAGAGGTCTCCTGCCCACTATATTCTCGGTGAAAACACGAGAAGTGAATCTGTCTTGGCCGGATCTGAGAATGTGACCAAACCACCTCAGTCTCGATGATCTAATGTAGTCAGTCACTTGAGGCATGGGTATTAGATCCCGGACTTCACGTGTGTGACGCCTTCTCCATATATTTAACTCGCCATCATATACCGGGCCGCAAATTGATTTGAGAGTATTATTCTCAAATATGAGTAATTTTGTCTCGGTGAGTTGGTTGAGGCTCCAGGTTTCGGCCACAAATGTGAGTACAGGCCGTATCATGGTAGAATATAGCCTTGTCTTGGTTTTTCTAGATAGAATATTTGACTTGAACAAAGATCTTAAGCCGTGGAAAGCTTTCGTTGCTCATCCGCTTCGAGATATATATTATTTTCTGGTGACAATTTGGAACCAAGGTATGTGAAACTGTCAACAAGCTCCAAGTTGAACCCCGCTACAATTTCATGTCCACCAGCAAAAAGTCTTCTCTTCTGGACGTGCATAAGCTTTGTTTTAATTTCGTTTACTCTTAACCCTACTTTTCCAGCGGCTCTCACAAGTTCACAGAATGCCAAGTCTAAAGATCATGTCTTCTGCGAGGATGACCACGTCATGTGCATAGGCGAGTTCCTTCAGCCCTAAACTGCCTGTCATAACTCCATTGTCATCCCTCACTACTTGACGGAATACCCATTCCAGGGCCAAGTTAAAGAGACTGGGTGCTAATAGGCATCCATGCCTCACACCAGATATAATCATCTGAAAAGGCTCACCAACATTTACTGTTGTATAGGGTTTGAATGAGTCTTTTCAGCTTGGATGGGATTCCAATGATGTCTATGACTTTCCAAAGACTT
>NW_027467712.1:412500-415000 GCF_046742065.1 Oratosquilla oratoria
CAGCTCTCTCACACCCTTCCTTCTCTTTAAATACGTAAGTCTCCGTATTTATCTTTATAAATTTGTCACCTTTATTATTACTGTTACCATGTAATTTTTGTTATTTCAGTTGTGTCTTGATATTGTCTAGTACCTTTATTGTCACCATGTAATATTTGTTATTTCAGTTATATCTTGTTATTGTCTAGTACCTTTACTGTTACCATGTAATTTTTGTTATTTCAGTTATATCTTGATAATGTCTTATTTAAGACGAAACGTTGATATCAAATAAGAACAAATGGAAGAATATAGAGACCTAGTTTCAATCCACCCAGTCAATGGAAAATCTCTTATCAGGAAAATCGAGAATACGAAGAAAAGACTGAACAACTACAACACTGCTGTCGTTTTTAACTGCACGTATATATATATATATATATATATATATGTATATATATATATATATATATATATATATATATATATGTATATGGCAAAGTCTTTCTCGTAAAAAAGATCCTTTAAAATGCAAAAACACAAGTGGCGTCAATGATTTTAAGAGAACATTTCTCTAACTCTCTGTATTTTCTTTTTTCTTCATAATTCAAACTCTGTAGGAAATAGTGAAAGGCTTCAGAATGTTGCTTCATTTTACCGACAGCTGTTTCAACTATTACAAATGGTCATTTTCAGGGTAATACACTACCTCATGACAAACATGGCTATATAAGGCCGAGTAAAAACGGCAGGGAGAGGTCACTTGTAATGTGGGAACCTGTCTTCTTTACTAAGACGGGAAGAGTAACCGGGACAACTTCCCGACGTGGGATTCTGTCCCGTTAGTCTAGACACAATCCCATGTGGGTTTTTGTCCCGTGGTGACGGTCTGTATTTTCTATTGGAGGGGAGGACATAATCAGATGATATCTGTACATTTAAAATAGGCTTTTGTAAAGCGATGCTCACTGCCTCAGCTACTACTAAACTTCCATAATTGTTATCATGGTGGATGATCGTTGTATCTCTTATGAGATCTACTAGGGGCGGCTTTTTATCGTGGGCATCAACAAAATGTTGGTGGATGGCTCCGTTGTTACGGTGAGCTTGCAGTCGTCTTCTTAAGGTCGTGAGGGTATGGCCGACGTAGCTAACATCGAGGGGCTTGCATGCCCCTTCAGAACATTTAAATTTATATACTACGCCGGTTTTAAGTTCCTTTGGACACTCGGGGACGGTGCTGCTTTTCATAATGAGGGAGGCAATCAGGTTGGGACGGCTGAAGACTTTCAGTGAGACCCTTTCGTAGGGCTCCTTGGGTGAAACACCTCTAGAGATAATCCTACGAAGGGTATCGGCTTCCTGTCTGTAAGCAGTGCCAAAATCTAATTTATAGTAAATCATTAGGGTTTTCTCCGCGTTGTCAGCAGTGGTCTTGACTCGGGTGTGAAACTCTTCCATATTCTTCCTAATGACATCTTCTATGGTGTTACAAGAGAAGCCATTATTCGTTAACACCTGCCTTACACATTCAAGTTCTGTATGAACAGCTTTCCACGTGCTGCAATGGGAGAAGGCCCGCCTAACGTAAGCACCAACTACAGACCTCTTATAAGGATCTGGACGCTCTCCCCTAGCATTTAGGCAACGTCCAACATTGGTATCTTTTATGAAGACAGAAGTAGCGTAATGGTCCTCTTTCTTTTCGACAAGGACATCAAGGAAGGGAAGGGTTTTGTCCTTACTCTCTTACAAGTGACCTCTCCTTGCCGTTTTTACTCGGCCTTATATACCCATGTTTGTCTTGATATAGTGTAGTACCCTGAAGATGACCATTTGTAATAGTTGAAACAGCTGTCGGTAAAATGAATCAACATTCTGAAGCCTTCCACTATTTCCTACAGAGTTTGAATCATGACGATAAAAGGAAATACAGAGAGATAAATATTCTCTTAAAATCATTGACGCCACTTGTGCTCTAGCATTTCACAGGAATGTATATATATATATATATATATATATATATATATATATTATACATATATATATATATATATGTATATATATATATTTATATATTTATATATATATATATATATATATATATATACCGTTTGTGTGTGTGTGTATGTGTATATATATACATATATACATATATATGTACTCCTTGATAATGTGAATATATTATGAAAGCGTTCGGACTCCGTGTGTTTTTTCTTTTCCTAGTGGATTCTGCATATTTGTGATTCACGTGTGACTTGTGAAATTTGTGCACACACACACACACACACACACACACACACACACACACACACACACACACACACACACACACACACACACACACACACACACATGTGTATTTATATATATATATATACATATATATATATGTGTATATATATATACATATATATACATATATATAACATATATATATATATACATACATATATATATATATATATATATATGCATTGTTAAAGTCAACAGCTGAGATAGCATTATTACTTTCGACGTC
>NW_027467712.1:427500-430000 GCF_046742065.1 Oratosquilla oratoria
TGTATATATATGTATATATATACATATACATATATATATATATATATATATGAGTGGATGGGTGGTGAGATAAACACCGGGAACCGTTTAGGGATTTATTCTGACGTTTCGTCCTTACCAGGACTTTTTCAGAGTACATGCACATTCAAATCATTCACCCCCTAAATACCCGCCGAATCTATCCGCGTTCCACCATGATCGACCTGACCTCTCGTCCTCCTACGCTCTGCCTCGCGAAGTACCAAGCGGCTGGAGATTAAATAATGTCGAACGAAACATCCAGTTCACTGTTGAACACGAGATAGATAACAAATTGGCCTTCCTCGACACCGTCATCTGGAGGAAAGAGAACAAGACCGCATTCTCGGTTCATAGAAAAAGTACAAATAAAGACGACATCATTCACTACTACTCCGGCCCCAACGAGAGAATAAAGAGTGGAGTTGTAATAGGATTCTTCCTGAGAGCATACCGCATTTGTAGTGAAGAATTTATTAAAGATTAAATAGATTACATTTTCACCAAACTCTGTTATCCGGAAGGGCTGTTGTACCGACTTAGAGAAAAGGCTTTAAAGATAGCAAAAAGAAGCATAAGGAACAGAGGAGACGTGACTGAAAATGGTAGCAGGGATTATTTGTCCGTGCCAAACTCGAGCCACTCAGGCGCGTTAGGACAGTTGCTCACTAGAGCCGGCATCAAGATTGCGATCAGCACGGGAACGAAAATAGGAGACATTGTTAAGAACCAGAATAAAGTCGTGGCCAACGGGGAAGAAAACAGTGTCGTCTACAAGATACCGTGTGGAAACTGTCCTGTGAGCTACTACGGGGAAACCAGCCGAGGTATTAAGAAACGGACAATTGAGCACAGGAATGACGTCAAGGCACACCGAGTATCAAACTCGCTAGTGGTTCATGTGGATACTCACGGCCACTTACCAGACTGGAACAAAGTAGAGGTGCTGCAGAAAGGACTTCCTAAGAAAAGAAGGAAAATAACTGAAGCAGCTTACATCGCTTCCCATCCAAACAACAACCACCGCGATGGGTTTATTAAATTAACAAAGACAGCCAGCCGCTTGGTACTTCGCGAGGCAGAGCGTAGGAGGACGAGAGGTCAGGTCGATCATGGTGGAACGCGGATAGATTCGGCGGGTATTTAGGGGGTGAATGATTTGAATGTGCATGTACTCTGAAGAAGTCCTGGTAAGGACGAAACGTCAGAATAAATCCCTAAACGGTTCCCTGTGTTTATCTCACCACCCATCCACTCATCTGTCTTACATATTTCAACATATATATATATATATATATATATATATATATATATATATATATATATATATATATATATATATGAATATATTTGTATGTATGTATCACTGCGGGTGGACAACAAAGCGTCATGGTGCTCATCTGGGCCCGCGGGTTCTTCTGTGCAGTGCTCAGGGCTCGCCGGGTCCCGAAAGTGATCCGTGTGGGAGATATTTGTTCTGAAATACTGAAATATACAGGAATATATATTTGATACCGACGTCCTCCCTGAAGACCCTCGGATGAGACGACCCAGGCAGGAGAGGACACATGAGTTCCCAGGAAGCCGACCATTAGACGCCTTCAAAAGCGACTCCAGTCGCGCACTAGAAGGAGGCGTAATGGAAGGACCCGAAGACGAGTCATGACGCCAAGAGACTCCAGTCAGCTGAGGGGCGAACCCACATACCTGAAGAACTTCAGCTAATGTCGATGAATTCGTTGGTGCGCGTGCCATCGTTATCTCGTCTGTCGCCAGACGAATTTATTCAGCTGAGGGGAGTGTCCCCGTCACGCGAAGGTGTCACAAACGCTACAAACAGGCGTTATGCTTGAAGTTGACTTCTGACAAGGCCTTAGTTCGAGGAGGAGCTGCTCTCATGAGAACGGAACGCTGGCCAAGTCACGCCAGGGAGAGGACGTCTCCATCTCTGAACTAAATGAACAGAGGGAGAGAGAGAAATATATTTTTTTCGTCCTAAGCATCTCCTCCTTTAGCCCCTCTCTCAGGGCCTCGTTTTCAAGTTGGAGGGTTTGGCAGGAGCAGCCTCCTGCGTTTCTACCTCGGGGGTCGTCCTCCAAGTCCCGCAGAGCATCGCTCCAGTCTTCGGAGTCTCCACAGGCGTGGTCTTCCTTGACAGCTCCTCCTGCGTACTGAAAAGGAGCGATCTCTTCTGAAGACCCGCCGAAGAGCCTCAAGCCAAAGGCGACGACGAGCTCGACAAGCCCGGCGAAGATATGGACGAACTGAAGAGCCCATGACTCCTGACGGAGGCCACGCTGGCGCCACTGGGGTCCCGAGGAGCGGGCAACCCGCGAGGGAGTCGCAAAGATCGCAGATGGCGCTCAAGTGTGGCCCTCTCCTGGGTTGACTCCTTTGCTAGTCGAAGTGTCAGAGGCAAGAAAGGCTCCCATCACCTCGGTCTCGTCTAGAATCAAAATGGCGGGCTAATAACATTCCAAAA
>NW_027467712.1:435000-437500 GCF_046742065.1 Oratosquilla oratoria
ATCAATAGATAGATTATCAGGCCAGAAACACAAAACATCGTCTACATATCTGAATCAAATAACTTTTTCATCTTTAATAGTAGGTAATAATTATTTTTCAAAATATTCCATGTAGATGTTAGCTAAAACCGGTGAAAAAGGATTCCTCATAGCCATCCGGAGGGTCTGTGTGAAATATTTCCCCTCAAAGACATACATACATACATACATATACCAAGGCTTTTTCCCCCTTCCAAGGGAGGTAGACAAAAAGGGAAAGGCATGAAAACACTCCCACCCATTTCATCCCTACATACACTCCACACCCCTCCCACCCTCCCTCTCATCTGAGCACCTCCTGGATGACGGGTCATCCCTGCACCCTGCCCACCGCCCTGGGTCAGAAGCAGTGTCGCAAGACACAGCACATAAACAGCAAGGCCGCTTTATCTAATGGGCGACCCCCCCACTCCGTCCCCCCTTGCATATAAGGAGAGGACGGGGAGAAATCCCTTCGGGCTGCTTCAAAATTTACTCACACATACCACCCCACCCCCCAGCCCATTCCTCCTCATGCAATCACAACATCATCCATATACAACCATTCTCCACTCACCTCTGTCTTCCGTCCTCTCCCTTCCTTCCTCAACAGACATTCCCCTCTTCCCCAAAGCCCCCTTCACCCCATCCATCCACCTCATCCTAGGACGTCCCCTCATGTTCACTCCCTCCACATCTGCCTTCCATACTTCTTTTACTAGTCTTTCTTCACTCATTCTTTCCATGTGTCCAAACCATCCTAATATTCTTTCATCAACCCTATCCCCCAAATCCTTTTTCACCCCTGTTCTCCTCCTCACCTCCTCATTTCTCACTCTATCCAGCCTAGTAACCCCCACCATACTTCTCAGACACCTCATCTCAAACACATTCAAACTCCTTCTCTCTTCTTCTCTTATGTTCCACGTTTCTGCCCCATATAGTGCTGTTGGCACAATAACTCCTTCATACAGTCTCCTCTTCGCATCCATTCCCAAATGTCTATTCCTTATTACACTCTTTAATCCACCAAGGCATTTACTCGCTTCTCTCAATCTACATTCTACCTCCACCTTCACTCCACCTTTTCCTGCTACACTTGCACCCAAGTATCTAAAACTATCCACTTCCTCCAGTCGCTCTCCCTTAACGTTCACTTCCAGTCTACTGCCACTTTCACCCCTTGTACATCTCATCACCTTACTTTTACCCACATTTATCTTTAGCTTTCTTCTATCACATACTCTCCCAAACTCTGCCACCAGCTTCCTCAATCCCTCCTCTGACCCTGCCACAAGCGCAGTGTCGTCCGCAAACAACAGCTGGCTCACTTCCCACTTTTCTCCATTTTCCTTAACCATCTCCAATCCCTGACCCACTACCCTAGCATTCACCTCTCGCACCACCCCATCCATGTATAAGTTGAACAGCCAGGGCGACATAACGCATCCTTGACGAAGTCCCACCTTTACTTCAAACCACTCACTCTCTCCATTTCTAATCCTGACACAAGCTCTACTACTCTCATAAAAACTCTTGACAGCTCCCAAAAGCTTTCCTCCTATCCCATAAATCTGCATAACCTCCCACAGTGCCTTTCTGTCTACCCTATCATAAGCCTTTTCCAGATCCATAAAAGCCCAAAAAACATCCTTCCCCTTTCCTATAGCTTTCTCACATATCTATCTTACCACAAAGATCTGATCTACACAACCTCTACCCGTCCTAAATCCACACTGATCCTCACCAATTACTCCCTCAAAGACAAAAGAAGAATTATTTACACACACATTAATTTGACAATTTTTTTTACAAGGGATACCATCAATACTGTTACCTAGAATATTTGGGAGAAAAGTCAAAACATCTTGAATTGGGACATGAGTAAAGAGCCCAGTAACATCGAAACTACCTAAAATGTAAGGATAATCAATGTTAAGAGATTTAATATCTTTAATGAAGTCTTCGCTATTTTGAATAAACGAGTTAGAAATAGTACCTACAAAGGGAGAAAGCTTTGTCACACGCCACTTAGAAAGCTTATAGCTCACAGAGCCTACAGAACTGATGATGGGCATAATAGGATGGTTTGGCCTGTGAGTTTTAATAAGTCCATACAAATAAGGTGTTCAAGGATTTTGTGTGGAAAAATATTTGATCAAATGTTCTCTACCTTTAAGTAATGTTCTTAATTCTTTATGGAAATTCTTATTTACCATGTCACTATGATCTTTGTTAAGTTCATAAGTGTTTTTATCTTGTAAGTGATCAATTCCTTTGTTATAGTAATCACTTTTATCCATAATAACTAAGGTGTTGTTTTTATCAGCTTTAGTTATGTTTAGAGATGTGTCTTCCTTTAAAGTTAACATGTTTATAACAAATCTTTTTAGAAGTTTATTATTTTTACAATTAAAGATAAATCAAATCCCTAATTAAACTACTATTTCCATTTGAATGTTTTTTCAAATTTAAAAAGAGA
>NW_027467712.1:440000-445000 GCF_046742065.1 Oratosquilla oratoria
GGGTCCCGAGACTTACCCGTGTGGGAGATATTTGTTGTGAAATACTGACCTCTGCGCCCGAATCCACTCCTTGGTCAGGTTGGAGGACCCCCAGGACACACTTTGGGCGGAATAAACTACCAAGTGACACGGAGGGGGAGCGTCTACAGCCGTCGAGGCTGGGGAAGCCTCTGCCCTCAATGCTCCTGGCGCCGAGTCCCGTTTGACGCGGGCTGTGACTTTCAGGACTCGAACGACAGCGCCGGCACTAGAACCCGCGACGTTCTGCGGCAGGGTGGACGGGGAGGAAGAATGGCTGCTGGAACCGCTGAGCTGCTCCAGGGGCTACCTTTCCGTCGCCCGAGAGAGTCCTGCAGGTGGTATCAGTGCTAGGTGGCGCCTCTGGCGGACGGGACTCGACTTCCCTTCAGTTGTGCCTTGACAACTGTCGTGGGAGTTTTCTTAGAGTCTTCTCTCCAGGGGGGACATGGATGAAATCTGCCCCAGCGGCAACACGACGACAACAAGTCCGACGTCTTTGATACCGACGTCCTCCCTGACGACCCTCGGATGAGACGACCCAGGGAGGAGAGGATACAAGAGTTCTCAGGAAGACCGACCATTTTGTTTGGTGGAGGGGCTCATCCTAGCTGAATGAAATCGGCAGTACCAACAGAACCCGGTGGTGCGGGTGACATCGTTATCTCGTCTGTCGCCAGACGAATTTATTCAGCTGAGGGGAATGTTCCCGTCACGCGAAGGTGTCACAAAAGCTACAAAACAGACGTGATGCTCCAGGTTGACATCTGGCAAGGCCTTAGTTCGAGGAGGAGCTGCTCTCATGAGAACGAGACGCTGGCCAAGTCACGCCAGAGAGGACGTCTCCAGCTCTGAAGTAAATGAACAGAGAGAGAGAGACAGAAATGTTTTTTTCGTCAAGAGGAAGGGGAGCAAGAACGGGTAATAAGAAGAACTTTCCCAAATTAGAGGTCGAAGCTCGAACCTAAAGGGCGACAGGAGAGGATCGAGAGCTTCAGGCATGACTTCAGAGACAAAGAAGAAACGCCCAAGCGCTACGAGGTCGTTCCCAAAAGAGGACGAAGAAAAAGAAGACGGCTTCGAGGGTCCGCAGACACGAAGGTCGATCGCAAAAGAGAGGTGATGAAGACCTTGCTACTTCTCGGAAAGTATTCAATTACATCGTTCATTTTGGAACGTTGTTAGCCCGCCATTTTGATTCTAGACGAGACCGAGCTGATGGGAGCCTTTCTTGCCTCTGACACTTCGACTAGCGAAGGAGTCAACCCAGGAGACCGCCACACTTGAGCGCCATCTGCGATCTTTGCGACTCCCTCGTGGGCTACCCACTCCTCGGGGCCCCGGCGGCGCCAGCATGGACTCCGTCAGGAGTCATGGGCTCTTCACTTCGTCCATATCTTCGCCGGGCTTGTGGAGCTCGTCGTCGCCTTTGGCTTGAGGCTCTTCGGCGGGTCTTCAGAAGAGATCGCTCCTTTTCAGTACGCAGGAAGAGCTGGCGAGGAAGACCACGCATATGGGGGGGTCCGAAGACTGGAGCGACGCTCTATGGGACTTGGAGGACGACCTCCGTGGTAGAGACGCAGAATCCTGCTCCTGCCAAAGCCTCGAACTTAAGAACGAGGTCCTGAGAGAGAGATTAAAGGAGGAGATGCTTAGGACGGCGGAACTGAGGAACATCATCGAAGACCTGAAAATCTCGAAGTCAGTTCGAGGTGTGACTGACGTCGGCGCTTCGAGGTTCCTCCTCTTCTCCGTGAAATCTGTCTGCGCCAGGAGGAGGAGGAGGAGGAGAGGTCTCGCTGGGCAGAATCTCCAGCAGGACCTTCGAAAGAGCCGAGCTGCTTCGGGCCTCTTCGAGGGAATGATGACAATGTCCTCCTTCGTCTCATCCATCGAGGTCGAGCGAAGGAAACGGCACGACGCCTCCAGTCGAGTGCCAGAGCCTACCTAGCGACAGCGAGAGCCTCCTGGTTACTTTCCGAGGAGCAGCAGCGTCTTTGTCACTTTTTCTCTTTTACGATCGAACTTCGTGTCTGGGGACCCTCGAAGTCGTCTTCTTTTTCTCCTACCCCTTTGGGAGCGACCTCGTCGCGTTTGGGCGTTTTCTTCTGTCTCTGAAATCGTGCCCGAAGCTCTTCATGTTCTCTTGTCGTCATCTTTTTTTTATGTGTCCTTGATGAGGTCGAGGCGGAGGTTGGCCCATAGTGAGGTCAAGCCCGGCTGCTTTAAAGATAGATTTCATAGCCGCCATCCAAGTTATGCAGTCTGGGGACCACTGACCTTTGGAGGTATTAAAATTAGGTATATGTTAAATAAGGGAGGATTCTAAAATTTTCCTTCGAAAGCTGCAGTGGGATTTATAAACGATGGTAGTATTTTCCCAATCCATACGATGATCCTCTTTGCTGGTCTGTAGGAACACTGCGGAATTTTCTTGACCATATTTGATGGAGTTCTTGTGTTCCTTAAATCTTGTAGTCAGTTCTCTTCCTGGTTGGCCCCAGTACACTTTTTCACAGTCCTTACAAGGTAGTTTGTAAACCCCGGGGCTGGTATCCACATTCGTCTTTCGGTGTACATTTACTACCTTCCTAAAGATACTGTTAGGGTAATTAAATGTCATATTGATAGGTAGTGTTTTGGAACAGGCGTTACTGACTCATTGTATGGAAGTATAACGTTGTTATCACTCCACTTATACATATGATCTGGGTTAGGTGTCTTACGAAAATTGCTTTTTGTCTTGCTCAGTGCTTTGGGCAAAAACCACCGCGGATATCTTAATTTTGAGAGTTGGAAACTCTAGTTATAATTCTTTGTCAAGGTGTTGTGGGCTGCATACCCTCAAAGCTCTTAGATATAAACCCTAAACTATAGTACGTTTAATGTTATCAGGGTGGTGGCTGAAAAATGTAAATAGTTGCCGGAGTGAGTGGGCTTCCTGTATACAGAAAAGGACAATTGGTCCGGACACCTGAACACCAATACGTCCAGAAAAGGTATTTTTCCTTCTTCCCATCCCACCTTTAAATTTATGCTGTGTGTTGTTTTATTTGATTTCACAAGAAGACACTGAATGAGCCCCATTTTTCATCCCAAACAGTAAAAATATCATCGACATATCTGTACCAAAACATATCAGCTGGCTTGATGTCTGGTAATAGTTCGCATTCGAAATACTCCATATATAAATTGGCTAGAACTGGGGAAACATTGGACCCCATACTGCATCCATGTCTTTGTCTAAAATAAGAGACTTTAAAAGAGAAAACATTAGTGTTAAGACATAAGCGGGTAAGTCTAATAATTTTTTAAACTGACAGAGGAAGTTGGTGTTGATATTAATGCAGTTTCGTTTCCAAGAATCTTAAAACATTATCTATGTTTACATTAGTAAATAGGGAAACTATGTCCAGACTTAGTAATTTACTATTCATAGGTATATTATGTCTCTTAATTTTGCTCACAAAATCTTCAGAGTGTTTAATGTGAGTGTTAGAGAAACTTCCTACGAGAGGTGATAAAATTCCGGTCAGCCATTCTCTGACAGTGGGTCAATAAGTCTGATTTTACAAATGTGCTTTTACATTAAACCTTCCTAATATATACATATATACATATATATATATATATATATATATATATATATATATGTGTGTGTGTGTGTGTACATATATCACAACAAAGATATGTCGTAGCACATATGTAAAATAATACTGATGACCCACTTTCGGAGAAGAATAAGCGAAGATATAGAGATCTGTATATTTCGATCACTAACTGTGATCCTCTTCGGCAGATATAAGTTACAAAGTACAGAGCAATGTGTATTTATAGTAAAGCAGTGAGGTAACATGAGGGGACGAGGCTCAGGTCAACACGCCCGGCACGCATGCTCGCATCTTGGTGGCTCAGGTCACATGACCGACGTTGCATGGGCCTTGTTGATTTTTGTCCACCGTTAATGTTGATGGTAACATTTTATTTATGGCAAAAGAAGAAATACAGTCTGGTGACCATTGACCATGGGAAATGTTATAATTTGGGAAATTATTTATTAAGGAGGATTCTACTATTTTTCTTCTGAAACTACATTTGGATTTATAAATTATTTCAGCATCGTCCCAATTTATTCGGTGGTTTTTATTGGCGACGTGCTGAAACACTGCGGAATTTTCCTGTCCGTATTTAACAGAGTTCTTGTGCTCCTTAACCCTGGTATTGAGATCTCGACCCGTCTGTCCCCAATATACATCATTGCAATCTAAACAAGGTAATTTATAAACTCCAGGGGTTGTATTACTCTTGGATCTGTGATGTATATTGACAACTTTACTGAACAAATTATTAGGATAATGGAAGATAAAATTTACCTTTTCCTTTGGTAACATGTGAGACAATTCATGGATTGATTTGTTAAAAGGCAATTTTATGCTTCTATTATCCCAATGATGATTCATGGCGGAATGGGAATCTGTTTTGTGAAAACTAATTTTGGCCTTGCTGAGAGCTTTTTGTAAAAACCACGGCGGGTATCCTAATTTTGTTAGTTGATTTTTCACTGAATTTAGTTCCAAATCTAAGTATTGGGAGCTACAAATTCTCAAAGCCCGTAAGAATAGGCCTGAAGCTACACTATATTTTATTTTGTCAGGATGGTGGCTAAAGAAATGTAGGTAGCTCCCTGTGTGGGTGGGCTTCCTATAAACTGTGAAGGACAGTGACTCCGCATTTCTTATTATTAAAATATCTAGAAAAGGTAATTTGTGATCTAATTCCATTCCACCTTGAATTTAATATTGTTCGTTAGGTGATTGAGCTGGTTGTGAAATTCTTGGAATGATCCCCATTCATCATCCCAAACCGTAAAGATATCATCTACATATCTATGCCAAAACATGGCGGGTGGTTTAATTTTCGGTAATAGAACTGATTCAAAATATTCAATATATAAGTTGGCTAGAACTGGCGAGAGATTAGAG
>NW_027467712.1:457500-460000 GCF_046742065.1 Oratosquilla oratoria
TATATATACATATATATATATATATATATATATATATATATATATATGCACAAATTTCACAAGTCACACGTGAATCACAAATATACATAATCCACTAGGAAAAGGAAAAACACACGGAGTCCGAGCGATTTCGTGATATATTCACAATATCAAGGAGTACATATATATATGTATATATATATATATATATATATATATATATATATATATATATATATATATATATATATATTTATATACACTCACACACACACACACACACACACACACACACACACACACACACACACACACACACACACACACACACACACACACACACACACATATATATATATATATATAAATATATAAATATATATATATATATATATATATATACTTACACACACACACACACACACACACACACACACACACACACACACACACACACACACACACACACACACACACACACACACACACATGTATATATATATATATATATATATATATATATATATATATATATATATATATAAATAAATATAAATATATATATATATATATATATATTATTCAACCACAAACAACTTTTAATTCCATGCCATCGCAATCGAGACTGAAGAATCGCTCCATGGAGACATTGCATTGGAAATTGAAACGTGGACGAGCCGAGGATTCGAACCTAGCTAACCCGTACGGGTTAGCTGGGTTCGAATCCTCGGCTCGTCCACGTTTCAATTTCCAACACAATGTCTCCATGGAGCGATTCTTTAGTCTCGATTGCGATGGCATGGAATTAAAAGTTGTTTGTGGTTGAATAATATCAATTGATCGCTGGGAACCATTCAGTGTAGATGTATATATATATATATATATATACTGTATATATATATATATGTATATGTATATATATATATATATATATATGTATATATATATATCACTCACTTATTCCTCTGGCGCTACAGGCCCATTGAGGCCCCTGGCCGCTAGAACAAGATGCCTCCAGACTCTCCGATCTGCTGCTAACATTTCTATTTCGTCGGGGTCGACGTCCAGGGATCGTAAGTCGTTCTCCACCCCATTCTTCCATCCAGCACGGGGGCGTCGTTGAGGTCTCCTGCCTACTATATTCTCGGTGAAAACACGAGAAGTGAATCTGTCTTGGCCGGATCTGAGAATGTGACCAAGCCACCTCAGTCTCGAAGATCTAATGTAGTCAGTCACTTGAGGCATAGGTATTAGATCCCGGACTTCACGTGTGTAACGCCTTCTCCATATAGTTAACTCGCCATCATATACCGGGCCGCAGATTGATTTGAGAGTATTATTCTCAAGTCTGAGTAATTTTGTCTCGGTGAGTTGGTTGAGGCTCCAGGTTTCGGCCGCAAATGTGAGCATAGGCCGTATCATGGTAGAATATAGCCTTGTCTTGGTTTTTCTAGATAGAATATTTGACTTGAACAAAGGTCTTAAGCCGTGGAAAGCTTTCGTTGCGGATCTGATGCGCTCATCCACTTCGAGATATGTATTATTTTCTGGTGACAATTTGGAACCAAGGTATGTGAAACTGTCAACAAGCTCCAAGTTGAATCCCGCTACAATTTCATGTCCACCAGCAAAATGTCTTCTCCTCTGGACGTACACAAGTTTTGTTTTAGTTTCGTTTACTCTTAGCCCTATTTTTCCAGCGGCTGTCACAAGTTCACAGAATGCCAAGTCTAAAGATCTCATGTCTTCTGCGAGGATGACCACGTCATGTGCATAGGCGAATTCTTTCAGCCCTAAACTGCCTATCATAACTCCATAGTGATCCCTCACTACTTGTCGGAATACCCATTCCAGGGCCAAGTTAAAGTGACTGGGTGCTAATAGGCATCCTTGCCTCACACCAGATATAATCATCTGAAAAGGCTCACCAAAATTTCCTGAGACTCTCACACGGGAGGTCGTACTGTTGTATAGGGTTTGAATGAGTCTTATCAGCTTGGATGGGATTCCAAGGATGGCTATGACTTTCAAAAGTCTTTCTCTATGGAGACAATCATACGTCTGCTTGAAATCTACAAATACTATATTAAAATCCTGAGCGTACTCCCATCTCTTTTCCAGTACTTGGCGGAGCGTGAAGATGTGCTCTGATGGGTACTCGCCTAACAAGGGTTCAGTGTATGGTAGGAGCCGTTTATATATCACCCTGGCGATGATTTTGTAGATTGTGGTGAGTAGCGACAGACCGAAAGTTATCACAAAAAGTTTGATCTCCCTTCTTGTGTAGAGCTCCAATGATGGCTTCGTTTATTCCGTCAGGTATTTCTTCTTGCGTCCATATCAGTCCTACTAGTTCGGTAAGTTCTGTAAGAAGGATGTCACTGCCTGCTTTCAGAATTTCGGCATTCAAGATATCATTGCCTGGGGCTTTATTGTTTTTGAGAGCCATGATAGCATTTTGTACCTCAGCTCTCGTTGGTGGTTCTTCTTGGCCAATTGTGTCACCGAGCATGGGTCCTGC
>NW_027467712.1:477500-482500 GCF_046742065.1 Oratosquilla oratoria
GAAGCGGCACGACGCCTCCAGTCGAGTGCCAAAGCCCCCAGCGACAGCGAGAGCCTCCAGGCTACTTTCCGAGAAGTAGCAACCTCTTCATCACTTTGTCTCTTATACGTTCGAAGTCGTCCTCTTTTTCTTCGTCCCCTTTTGGGAACGACCTCGTAGCGCTTGGGCGTTTCTTCTTCCTCTCTGAAATGTTGCATGAAGCTCTTGATCCTCTCCTGTCGCCATTTTTTTTTTTTTTATCAAACTCTAGTAGAAATGTGCTACTTCAGAGGGGCACGACGGTGCCTCCAATAGTTCCGGGGATACGTCCATAACCTTATAATTGAGAAGCCCATGTCGCTACCTTCTTGGGATATCTTTTAATTAGCCCTTCAGTTGTTTAATCTTGTTTTTCAAGTCTTGCATGAGCTGCTGAAGTTCCTCTTTATCTTCTTCCTAACAATGAGGAATCCCCAGGTTCACTCCGGTTCCAGGAGATGAGGTCACGTAGGAATTTTTATCTCGATGTCTGTCTCCATAGAAATTAAAATCGCTCCCCATCGACTCGGTGGGAGGGCGGGAAGACTAAACCAAGGGAGGTCGCATCACGGAGGTCGAGATTCTTATATATATATATATATGTGTGTGTGTGTGTGCGTGCAAGTGCGAAATAACTACAGCAGAAGAGAAACTTGTAGACAGTAACTACATTTGTATATTACATCTTCAGACTAAATGAATGAAATACAGTGTTGTATTTCAATATATATACAAACACACACACACACACACACACACACACACACACACACACACACACACACACACACACACACACACACACACACACACACACACACACACACACACACATATATATATATATGTATATATATATGTATGTATGTATAATGTACATATATATATTTAAGTAGGTGCGTATACATATATACATACACACGAACACACACACACACACACACACACACACACACACACACACACACACACACACACACACACACACACACACACACACACACACACACACACACACACACACACACACACACTCACACACACACACACACAACACACGCACACACACAAGTGAATACACACACACACACACACACACACATATTATATATATATATATATGTATATATATACATATATATATATATATATATATATATATATATATATATTTATATGCGAAATAACCACAGAAGAGAAACTTGTAGACAGGAAGTACTTTCGTATATTACATTTTCAGACAAAATGAAAGAGATACAGAGTTGTATTTAAATGTAAGTATCATGTAGCAACCGTAGGGGGGAGACGGGAGATAATACAATGCGGGGGGGGGGGTGACACATATGGTTCAATCTGGCGGAAACGTCTTGGTTATCATTTGGGTTACCTAATATTAAGCAAGGCTCTATTACAATTCTTTCATGTAGGTTCTTCCCTTGGGCTAAAATTGTTGCCTTAGACTAATCAATATGGTTGTTGTATTATGCTTTGTGTTGAAATAGCGCGTTATTTTCCTGGGCAGATCTCACACTATATTTAAGTTGGGAAATCCTTATTTCCATTATGTCTTTTCCAGTTCGTCCAATGTAAAATTTGTTACAATCTTGGCATGGAGTTTTATAGAAAGCACCGTTGTTGTTAGGGGGGCTGTTCTTAATTAAAGTTTTCTTAATGGTGTGGTCATATTTAAAGGCTACTTTGATAACCAATTTCTTAAGTATGTTGACAATATTAAGAAGCTTTCATGAAAAGAAAGAACAATTGTATTAAGTTGTTTATGGTTTTCTTGTTCTTGATTGTGTGTTTTGTATAAACGTTTCTTTGCAGTATTGTGACATTAATTAAGAATATGAGTGGGATATTTAATTTTTTCCCCAATATTCCAGATAGTTATAATTTCGTCTTCAATAAATTCAGGATCTGAAATCCTGTAAGCTCTCAAGTACATGGAAATAAAAACTGATCTTTTTACATTGATATGGTGACTAGAATAAAAATGAACATAGGAAAGAATGTTGGTAGGTTTTCTATAGACTTGATTTCAGAATACCATTATCTTTAATTATTTCAACATCCAAAAAGGGAAGCTGCTGTTATTTTCTATTTCAAGAGTGAAGTTGATGGAGGGTACCAATGAATTTAGATTAATAAGGAAATCATCAATAGATAGGTTATCAGGTCAGAAACACAAAACATCGTCTATATATATGAATTAAATAACTTTTTCATCTTTAATAATAGGTAATAGATATTTTTCAAAATATTCCATGTAGATGTTGGCTAAAACCGGTGAAAAAGGATTCCTCATAGCCATCCCGAAGGTCTGTGTGTAATATTTCCCCTCAAAGACAAAAGAAGAATTATTTACACACAGACATTAATTTTATCAATTTTTTACAAGGGATACCATCAATACTGTTACCTAGAATATTTGGGAGAAAGGTTAAAACATCTTAAATTAGGACATGAGTAAAGAGCCCAGTAACATCGAAACTAACTGAATTGTAAGGATAACACTGGGCAACAACAACAACAAAAAATTTGCCTGGTGTTTTAGATATTTTAGCGAATTCTTATGTGGTTTTGCCTGCTAAATTAAAAAATGAATTAAGTTTTTCCCTATCAGGTCTAGTTTTTTTTACTCTTCTTATTTCCATTTTAGTTACGTTGGATGATAAAAATCCTCATAAAATCTTCTCGAACAGTATACGACAATTGATATTTGGTGGCTTTTGGAATTAAACAAGACTGTTTCCTTAACAAAGTATTTGATTCCTACATGAGCAAAACATAGGAAGAAATAGCGAGGCCATTATACAGAAAAGAGCACAAATATAAAAATAAAATAAAAGCTTTATGGCAGAAAATTCAAGGAATAAATTTACGTTTCTTTGTGCGCCGTGAATGTTGAGCCGCTGGTGAATCTCGTTTTAAACACCAGCAGTAGTCTGCCATCATCACAGAGTCCCAACGTCCTTGGAACCGAGTTTCCATCTCCTTGATGTCCTGATGAAATCGTTCGCCTTGTTCATCGCTAACATCTCCGAGATTTTCAGGAAAACGATCAAGGTGACTGAAAAGAAAATGCATTTTGATGCTCATATTTGCACCAATTTCACCAAAAGTTGATATTAAGTTGGCAACAAGATCCTTATAGTTGTCACTTTTGTGGTTCCCAAGGAAATTTTGCACTACTTCAACAAATGCGCGCCATGCTGATGCTTCAGGTTCACTCATCGTTTTCATGAAGTTTGTGTCCTTCAAGAGCTTACGGATTTGTGGTCCATCAAAAATCCCTGCTTTCAGTTTTTCAATCGTCAGTTCTGGAAATACATAGCAGATATATTTGAAACACTCCCCATTTTTGTCAAGAGCTTTGACGAACTGCTTGATCAGTCCGAGTTTGATGTGCAAAGGGGGGAAAATGATCTTATCTCGCTCAACTAAAGGTTCTTCCAATATATTGACAGCTCTACATGGAACCATATTTGTTCGAGGCGGCCAGTGGTTTACTCGGTCTCTGCTGTCCCACATGCAAAGAAAGCATGGGTATTTGGTATAACCAGATTGCTGTCCCATGAGAAAATTCACCATCTTCAAGTCAACACAGATGACCCATTTATGATCATGGTACCGTATCTTCTTTAAAACTAACTTAATTTCTTCATATTTTTCCGCAAGAGTTGTTGAGTGGGCAACTGGGACAGAGCCATACAAATTCCCGTTGTACAACAATACACTTTTTAAACTACGCTTAGAGCTGTTTATGAAAAGACGCCATTCATCTGGTTTATATTCCTCAATACCAAGTTTTTTAAGAAGCCCACTAATATCTCTGCAATAAACCAACTCTCCCTCTTTTATAAAGAAAGAAAGGAACTCTTCATGCCGACTCCGATAAAAGGTTATACGGACACCATTCTCTAGAAGATTCTTTTCTTTCAGTCGGGAAGCCAACAGTTCTGCTGTGTTTTTTGGGAGGTTCAAGTCACGAACTAGATCATTCAGCTCCTCCTGGGAGAAAAGCTGGGGTAAAGTCGTACCTGAAAAGTCTTCGTCTCCAGTGTCATCTTCAGGTGATGAGATTTCTTCAGTTGAGAGCAAAGTTATCTGAGGCAAGACACTGAAGACAGGAATAGGAACCTCTTCACTGTGTGGAACCGGTCTGATAGCTGAGGCAAGGTTAGGATAGACAAGCGTTTGTCGGTTTTTTATGTTAATACCCATCAAATTTAGGGCACAAAAGTAGCAGTCGTCTAGGTGATTTTTGGGCTCCCGCCACGCCATTGGTACAGCGAATCTCATACTTTTCCTTGTCCCTTTAGTCCACTGTCGCATATGCTCTGTACATTGTTTGCAAATACTATGTGGTGCCCAGTATTTATCTTGGTCTCCCAGCTTGACCCCAAAATATGCCATATAAGCTCTTTCAACAAAGTCCGTGATGTTTTTCCGATTTTCAGGCAAAGTGTATTCTCCACAAACGTGACAAAACATATTTGGAGAATTTACGCAAAACCTTCTGGAAGACGACATCTTGCTCATTTTCTGTTGCTGAATTCACCACATCTCAAAAAATCTGGAAAAATAGAAAATTAGAATTAGATATGGCAAAGAAAATTAGCGTGGACGTACGCACATTGTGATTATACGAAAATTCGGTAACTTCAAAACTAGACCGGGTTGGTCAAAATGAAGGTTATTTTTGGATTCAGGAGACCAATTTCCTATAAGAATGACTTTTATTTCCTGAACACCAAAAACCTTGTAGACCGTTGTAATCACGAGGCCAAGACGCTAGCGACCATGCTACATGGGATGGTTCAAAAGGACTGTACTAGTCCCTGACCACGCTTCACGTAACATTGGAAGATCTAATCTCATTTTCATCCAATCCCCGTATTAGGCGAGCCCTCCGACAAGTTGTGTATGTTAAAGATAGATTGAACATTTTTATAATCTCTGCCATGGGATTCGAACCC
>NW_027467712.1:495000-497500 GCF_046742065.1 Oratosquilla oratoria
ATATATATATATATATATATATATGTGTGTATATTTATATTAATATACATGGGGGTATCAGGGGCGCATGCGCAACACAAAGACTTTTAGGTTACTTATAAGGAACTCTTAAGTCTACACAGCCTCTGACTTCTAATTGTTGGCGTACTACCTGCTCGTGGTGGCCCTGCTCCTACTGAATGTGCGACCAACGACCGAATGTCAGGCGGTATAACCTGTCTCGGGTGCCAGGGGCTAATAACCCCTCCACCTTAAATCCATTGTTACTGAAACTACAATAGAGCAACCGGACGGATGTCTGAATACACGACAACTGCGATGGAAACACGGAATTAGTTTTGGAACATGGATCATCAGAAGCGCCTTCAGACCTGGCATCATACGTCAAACTGTCAACGAAGCCGAAAGATACGGTGTTGAAATTTTGGTCTTACAAGAGTTTCGCTGGCCAGGCAAGGGGAGTATACATAAGAATAACTATGAAATTATATACAGCGACATAATGACAATAGGCACTCAGATGAAGCAGCCTTTCTACTCAGCAAGAAAGCCCTCGGAGCCATCCTAAGCATTAGCTACATCAATGAAAGACATGTCCATCCGCCTAAATGCAAGGAAGTTCAACATATCTATAGTAAATGCCTACGCCCCAACTAACGATGCAGATGATGACATCAAAGATGAATTCTACAACTCTTTATTACCTTATATACAGAATCTACCTGGTCATGATATCAATGTAGTCTTAGGAGATTTCAATGCAAAAGTGGGCAGATCAGAAGTATGGAGAGGTACAATCGGAAGACATTATCTACATAATATGAGTAATGACAATGGTGAAAGATTGGTCCAGTGGGCAGCTGCTGAAAACTTAGTAGTGGCAGATACACGATTCTCACGAAAAGATATCCACAAAATTACTTGAAAATCTCTAAATGGAAGGACCTTTAACCAAATAGATCATGTCCTTGTCTCAAGAAGATTTAGATCTTCTCTCTGTAATGTAAGAAGCTTCCGAGGAACAGATGCAGATACTGACCACTTTTTGGTCTGCGCTGATATGAAACTGAAAATCAAAAGATTAGATTCTGGTGTCAGAGATCGGCAGAACAAGCAATTTGACATTGATAAGCTTAAAATCCCTCAGGTGAGGGATGACTTCTGTCTTGATCTTCGCAACCGTTTTCAGGCTCTAAATCTGATAGAGGAAGTAGAAGATAATCTTAATATAAACAGTAAATGGAGTAAAGTTAAGGAAGCCCTAACAAAGACATCAGAGGAAATATGTGGTTATAGAAAGAAGAGGAAAGAAGAATGGTTTACTCCTAGATGTGAAGAAGCTGTAAGAAGAAGGAAAGAGGACAGACTGAGCCACCTAGGAGATCCTAATGATAAGGGCCTTAAAGCCATCACCGAGAACCGCAAAGATGATCATAAGACAGGAGAAACGCCATTTCCTAAACAATAAAATTCAAAAAATGAAAGATGACAACTTAAATAATCAGGCAAGAAACTTCTACAAGAAAAGGAGGTCCAGCAAAGGTGAACCGAACATTTCTCTGAACTGTTGAACCCAGAGCCGCCAATAGACAGTGTTGATGAGGCAGGACCCATGCTCGGTGACACAATTGGCCAAGAAGAACCACCAACGAGAGCTGAGGTACAAAATGCTATCATGGCCCTCAAAAACAATAAAGCCCCAGGCAATGATATGTTGAATGCCGAAATTCTGAAAGCAGGCAGTGACATCCCTCTTACAGAACTTACAGAACTAGTAGGACTGATATGGAAGAAAGAAGAAATACCTGACGGAATAAGACGAAGCCATCATTGGAGCTCTACACAAGAAGGGAGATCAAACTTTTTGTGATAACTTTCGAGGTCTGTCGCTACTCACCACAATCTACAAAATCATCGCAAGGGTGATACATAAACGGCTCCTACCATACACTGAACCCTTGTTAGGCGAGTACCAAGCTGGGTTCAGGCCTAACGGCTCCTAACATCTTCACGCTCCGCCAAGTATTGGAAAAGAGATGGGAGTGCGCTCAGCATTTTCATAGAGTATTTGTAGATTTCAAGCAGACGTATTATTGTATCCATATAGAAAGTCTTTTGAAAGTCATAGCCATCCTTAGAATCCCATCCAAGCTGATAAGACTCATTCAAACCCTATACAACAGTACGACCTCCCGTGTGAGAGTCTCAGGAAATTTTGGTGAGCCTTTTCAGATGATTATATCTGGTGTGAGGCATGGATGCCTATTAGCACCCAGTCACTTTAACTTGGCCCTGGAATGGGTATTCCGTCAAGTAGTGAGGGATGACAATGGAGTTATGACAGGCAGTTTAAGGCTGAAGGAACTCGCCTATGCACGTGACGTGGTCATCCTTGCAGAAGATATGAGATCTTTTGACTTGGCATTCTGTGAACTTGTGGGAGCCGCTGGAAAAATAGGGCTAAGAGTAAACGAAACTAAAACAAAGCTTATGCACGTCC
>NW_027467712.1:502500-507500 GCF_046742065.1 Oratosquilla oratoria
ATAAACGTGAAGAGTGTCACATATGGAAAGAATACAGTAGAGATGATTATGATTCAAGTGGAAGACAGAGATAAGAAGAACAGAAAGTTTGTGATAAACTATGTGCCTCCAAAAACAGCCTCGTGGGAAGAGAGTGAACATAAAAGTATGTTAGAGGACACAAAGATAACATTAAATAAGATAATGGAAGATGGAGGAAGAATAGTTATGATGGGCGACTTTAATTGCAAAGAAGTCTGCTGGGAAGAGATGACAGTAAAGGGTGGAGACGGCTCATGGGGAAATGTTCTACTCGAGATGATTATTGACCATACAATGACGCAGTGGATACAGGAGAAATCTAGGTATAGAAATGAAGAAGAACCATCGAGACTAGACCTAATAATCATATCTGAACCTAGAATAGTAGAAAAGATTGAATATAAAACACCAATAAGTAAAAGTGACCATATACTGATTGAACTGTAACTAAATGAGGAAAAATACATGAAAAGAAATGAACAATATAGAAAAGGAAGAATGATGTATGAAAAAACAAACTTTGATAAAATAAGAGAATTCTTTCAAAAAGAAAACTGGGAAAGAATATACAAAGAAGAAACAACAGTGGAAGAGAAATGGAATATTTTGACAAAAATTTATATAAAAAAAAAAAAAAGGAGTGGAAAAGTATGTCCCAAGACAAAAACAAGAAAAAGAATATGTAAAGTGCTGGTACAACAAAAGTTGTAGGGAGTTAAAAGACAAAAGAGACAAAGCTTGGACCAAATGGAAAAAATACAGAAGACCTGAAAAATGGAAAATATATACTTGTTATAGAAATGAATATGTAAAGCGTGCAGAGAGGAAAAGGGAAAATATGATAAAGATGTCATAGAAAAATGTAAAGATCAACCAAAACTATTTTACAGATTAAACAGCAAACTGAAAAACAAACAAGATTTGGAGAAATTAAGACAAGGAGGAGTTGAAGACACAGAGGAAACAGAAATGGCGGAAATTATGAACAAGCATTTTAAATCAGTGTTTACAAGGGAGAACATACAACCTGAAGAGATCGAATGGAAAGAGAAAGTCCCCCCCACCCATGAAAGAAATAGAAGTAACAAAGAATGAAATATTGAAACACTTGAGTAATCTTACATATACCAAGGCTTTTTCCCCCTTCCAAGGGAGGTAGCCAAAAAGGGAAAGGCATAAAAACACTCCCACCCATTTCATCCCTAAATACACTCCACACCCCTCCCACCCTTCCTCTCATCTGAGCACCTCCTGGATGACGGGTCATCCCTGCACCCTGCCCACCGCCCTGGGTCAGAAGCAGTGTCGCAAGACACAGTACATCCACAGCAAGGCCGCTTCATTTAATCGGCGACCCCCCCCTCTCCGTCCCCCTTTGCATATAAGGAGAGGACGGGGAGAAATCCCTTCGGGCTGCGTCAAAATTTACTCACACATACTACCCCCCCCCACCCCACCCCGCCCATTCCTCCTCATGCAGTCACAACATCATCCATATACAACCATTCTCCACTCACCTCTGTCTTCCGTCCTCTCCCTTCCTTCCTCAACAGACATTCCCCTCTTCCCCAAAGCCCCCTTCACCCCATCCATCCACCTCATCCTAGGACGTCCCCTCATGTTCACTCCCTCCACATCTGCCTTCCATACCTCTTTTACTAGTCTTTCTTCACTCATTCTTTCCATGTGTCCAAACCATCCTAATATTCTTTCATCAACCCTATCTCCCAGCTCCTTTTTCACCCCTGTTCTCCTCCTCACCTCCTCATTTCTCACTCTATCTAGCCTAGTAACCCCCACCATACTTCTCAGACACCTCATCTCAAACACATTCAAACTCCTTCTCTCTTCTTCTCTTATGTTCCACGTTTCTGCCCCATACAGTGCTGTTGGCACAATCACTCCTTCATACAGTCTCCTCTTCGCATCCATTCCCAAATGTCTATTTCTCATTACACTCTTTAAACCACCAAGGCATTTACTCGCTTCTCTCAATCTACATTCTACCTCCACCTTCACTCCACCTTTTCCTGCTACACTTGCACCCAAGTATCTAAAACTATCCACTTCCTCCAGTCGCTACTGCCACTTTCACCCCTTGTACATCTCATCACCTTACTTTTACCCACATTTATCTTTAGCTTTCTTCTATCACATACTCTCCCAAACTCTGCCACCAGCTTCCTCAATCCCTCCTCTGACCCTGCCACAAGCGCAGTGTCGTCCGCAAACAACAGCTGGCTCACCTCCCACTTTTCTCCATTTCCTTTAACCATCTCCAATCCCTGACTCACTACCCTAGCATTCACCTCTCGCACCACCCCATCCATGTATAAGTTGAACAGCCAGGGCGACATAACGCATCCTTGACGAAGTCCCACCTTTACTTCAAACCACTCACTCTCTCCATTTCCAATCCTAACACATGCTCTACTACTCACATAAAAACTCTTGACAGCTCCCAAAACCTTTCCTCCTATCCCATAAATCTGCATAACCTCCCACAGTGCCTTTCTGTCTACCCTATCATAAGCCTTTTCCAGATCCATAAAAGCCCAAAAAACATCCTTCCCCTTTCCTATAGCTTTCTCACATATCTGTCTTACCACAAAGATCTGATCTACACAACCTCTACCCGTCCTAAATCCACACTGTTCCTCACCAATTACTCCTTCTGTTCCTCTCCTAATCCTCTCAATTAAGATTCTCCCATAAGCCTTCCCTACTACACTCAACAGGCTAATCCCTCTGAAATTACTACATTCACACTTGTCCCCTTTTCCCTTGTAAAGAGGAACTATACAGGCACTACTCCAGTCCTCCGGTACTCTACCCTCTCTCCAGCAAACATTTGATTTAATGTTTGAGTAATCTTGATGTCAGAAAATCGCATGGACCAGATGAAATAGCAAACTGGATTTTGGAAGAATGCAGGAATGAACTGGCAGACAAAATATATAGTATAATAAACAGTTCCTTGAAAGAAGGAAAAGTCCCAGAAGATTGGAAAAGAGCAAATATAGTACCTATATATAAAAGGGGGAAATAAAGAAGACCCTACACTACAGACCATACTCTCTAACAAGTACAATAGCAAAAATATCTGAAAGAATTGTCAAAAGTAGATGGGTAAAAAACAAAAAACAAAAAAAAAAAACGTGCTAAATCCAAGGCAATTTGGATTCAGACAAGGACGATCATGCGTCACCAATTTAATATGTTTCTATTCAAGGCTAATAGATATAATACAAGAAAGAGATGGATGGGCTGATTGTGCATTTCTAGACCTAAAAAAAGCTTTTGACAAAGTACCACATAAGAAGTTGCTTAAAAAATTAGAAACTGAAGGAGGAATACAGGGCAAACTGCTTAAATGGATGGAAAACTTTTTGCAAGAAAGAAAAATGAGAGTAGTGATAAGAGACAAACACTCAAAATGGGATGAAGTAATAAGCGGTGTTCCACAAGGAACAGTTCTGGCCCCAATAATGTTTGCTATATATATTAATGATATGGATGACGGAATTGAAAGTTATATGAGCTTCTTTGCAGATGATGCAAAACTGTTAAAAAAAAAAGTGAACACGGAAGAAGATTATGAGTCACTACAGAGTGATCTAAATAAAGTACAGGAATGGAGTAGGAAGTGGGAGATGGAGTTCAACACTAAAAAGTGTAGTATAATGGAATTTGGAAAAAGCAAAAACAGAATAACAGGATCATATAAACTGGGAGAAGAAGGAATGAAAAAAGTAGAAAATGAGAAGGACCTGGGAGTCATTGTTATGAATAATATGTCACCTGAGAAACATATAAATAAGATTTTTGGAGAAACTTATAATTTAATAAGAACAATCAAAGTGGCATTTACATACCTGGATGAAGAAATAGTGAAGAAAATTCTAATCACTCTGATAAGACCAAGATTGGAATATGCGGCAACGATATGGTCACCAAGCACAAAAAAATGTATAAAAAAAAACTTGAAAGAATACAAAGAGCAATTACAAAATTGGCACCAACACTCTCAAAACTATCATATGAAGAGAGACTAGCAAAACTTGAGCTACAGACACTAGAGCAAAGAAGAGAGAGAGGAGATTTGTTAGCTATTTACAGAATCATGAAAAGCATAGAAATTATTGATAGAGAGAATCTGATAAAATGGGATGATAGAAATACAAGAGGACACGGAAAGAAAATCAAGAAAGACAGCTATAGAAGAGATGTGAAAAAGAACAGCTTTCCTCACAGAGTAATAGACAGTTGGAACAAGTTAGATGAGAAAGTGGTGTGTGCAAAAACAATACATGAATTTAAAAATAGTTTAGATAAAATGAGATATGAAGACGGGACACTACGAGCATAGCTCCCCTTCCCGTAAAATACAACTAGGTAAATACACACACACACACACACACACTAGTAGTTAGTAATACTTTCTCAGGCCGAGTAGGAAATTTTATTCAGCCGAGGGAAACCCTCGTCGTGGAAGTACAAATTAAACTGAAATAAGTGGAATATGAAGTGGCCGACCCTCGACCCCGCATGACCCTCAGGAACCAAGAGACCAGCCCATCACGCGCCGGCTACGCGAGGAGGCAGGCCCGGTCCATCAAGTACATGCGGGAATCAAACTCCTTCCATGTCCATTTCATCGTGGGTTATTTCACTCTTATAACCAAGTCCCCCGACACGTTCCAGTCCTTCTGTGGCTTAATATGGGCTTCATTTTGCATTTGGCGCTGTTTCACTTTCTTTAACAAACCTGGTTTTTTGGCCACTACACTCGTAACTGATTTTTTCTGTTAGGTCACTTTTTCCTTAAGTGCAACACAGTTTGTTTTTCAAATGCAGCATCTATAAATTTGAATTCCATCATTTCCAGCTTTTCAATGAGCGTTTGCTTTGGTTTTCGAACCAAACCATCACCTAGTTCTACATCCGGGACATTTTCGGGCTTTTTACAAAACTTTCTG
>NW_027467712.1:512500-530000 GCF_046742065.1 Oratosquilla oratoria
AAACATTAGAATATAAAGGCCCGTGGGCCGTACAAACAACAGAAAAGAAATAGATAAACACCATATGAGGACGGAGCCTTTATTTGTACGACGTTTCGCTTATTACAGCTTTTTCAAGTACAAGTTGAGATACAAATGCTTGAGATTAAATAATGGGAAAGGAGGGAACGGGGAGAGAAAAAAGGGGGGGGGGAAGGAAGAGGAGGAGGAGGAGGAGGAGGAGGGTGGGGGGATTGGACACTGGGAAAGGATGAGAATGCTGGCCCAAACGTCCGTGAGCGAAATGTCCACAAAGGGTGGTTTAAGTATTTAATATTTTGCTGGCCATGGGTATTAGGGGAATAATGTGAGGAGATATGTTAAACATGCCCCTGTTTTGTTCAATAGTGTTCGTTCCTTGAATGATTGCTGCTTCTAAACACTTCCTGCGGATTTTGTCTGGTTCCCGCATCAGCAGCTCTGCATTCTTCCAGTCCATAAGATGGTTTTCCTTGTTTCTATGTGTCACACATGCATTGGTGGTGACATCATGCCTGACGTCGTAACGGTGTTCACGTATTCGTGTATTCAGGTCGCGTGACGTTTCTCCGATGTAAACTTTATCACATCCTGAACACGGAATACGATAAACACCGGCTTTGGTGCTCGGTGTCTGGTTGTTGTGTGTTTCCGTCTTCGTGATGTCTTTTATTGTTCAATAAAAGAACAATAAAGAACAATAAAAGACATCACGAAGACGGAAACACACAACAACCAGACACCGAGCACCAAAGCCGGTGTTTATCGTATTCCGTGTTCAGGATGTGATAAAGTTTACATCGGAGAAACGTCACGCGACCTGAATACACGAATACGTGAACACCGTTACGACGTCAGGCATGATGTCACCACCAATGCATGTGTGACACATAGAAACAAGGAAAACCATCTTATGGACTGGAAGAATGCAGAGCTGCTGATGCGGGAACCAGACAAAATCCGCAGGAAGTGTTTAGAAGCAGCAATCATTCAAGGAACGAACACTATTGAACAAAACAGGGGCATGTTTAAAAAATCTCCTAAAATTGTTCCCCTAATACCCATGGCCAGCAAAATATTAAATACTTAAACCACCCTTTGTGGACATTTCGCTCACGGACGTTTGGGCCAGCATTCTCATCCTTTCCCAGTGTCCAATCCCCCCACCCTCCTCCTCCTCCTCCTCCTCCTCCTCCTCTTCCTTCCCCCCCCCCTGTTTTTCTCTCCCGCCAGGACCCCCTCCCAATCCCTGAAGTTTTATTAAAAGAGATGCTATCTGCTTGTACTATGGAGGCCCCTTTCCTTTCTCATAGAGGGGAGCTCTTCCGCCAGGTTGATGGTGTTGCTATGGGATCGCCTCTTGGTGTTCTTTTCGCCAATATGTACATGGCTGCAGTCGAATCAAGGACCTTCAATAATCACCGGAAGCCGAAGATCTACGCTAGGTATATTGATGATATTTTCATTACCACCAAAGAAAATGACGATGCTGAGAAGCTAGCTAACGCCCTTCAAGCCAATTCAGTCCTCAATTTTACTATTGAAAGTAGTAATAATAAGACCCTTCCCTTCCTTGACGTCCTTGTTGAGAGGAATTCGAACCATTACGCGACATCTGTCTGCACGAAAGCCACCAACGTGGGACGCTGCCTGAATGCAAGGGGAGAATGCCCAGACTCATACAAGAGGTCTGTTGTTGGGGCATACGTGAGAAGAGCATTTTCCCACTGCAATACGTGGAAGGCCGTCCATACCGAACTGGAGCGTGTAAGGCAGATGCTAACTAATAATGGTTTCTCTTGTGATCTCATTGAGGATGTCATAAGGAGGAATATGGAAGAATTCCACACACTAACCCAGACCACTGACGATAAAAAGAAACATATTACACTTTATCACAAAATAGACTATGGAACGGCCTACAGACAGGAAGTAGACACTCTCCGAAGGATTATCAACGATGGAGTTGTACCAAAAGAACCCTACGAGAGAGTTTTGCTGAGAGTCTCCAGCCGTCCCAATCTGGTAGCCTCCTTAATAATGAAAAATAACTCCACCCCTGCAGGACCCAAGGAATCGAAAACCGGCGTAGTTTACAAATTTAAATGCTCTGAAGAGGCATGCAAGCCCCTCGACATGAGCTACGTCGGACACACGATGACCACCTTAAGAAGGCGACTGCTAGCACACCGAAATAACGGAGCTATTCACCAGCATTACATTGACACACATGACAAGAAGCCGCGTTTGGAAGACCTCATCAGGGACACCGAAATTATTCACACAGACTCTAATTACGGACGCTTAATAATTGACGAGACAGTTAGCATTACTTTACAGCAGCCTACATTAAACGTCCAGAAGTCATCGGATCATGTCCTCCCTTCCAATAGAAAAAACAGACTCGCACACCGTGACATTTGCCCACTGGAAGTTCCAAGACGACAAGACGTGACATTAGCTCCCCGTAGGTCCCGGCGAGAGGGGGCATCAAGACATTTGCTCACCGGAAGTGACAACCCGACAAGACGCGACATAAGCCCATCGTTGGACAAGGCCCCCCCCCCTCCTGGCCCCTCCCTCTCGTATATTCCCACCAATCATTTTCCACCATTTCTATTTCTTTTCTGTTGTTTGTACGGCCCACGGGCCTTTATATTCTAATGTTTTTCACTTTTGTAATCAGTTTTACCCTGAAGACGACCATGTGAAATGGTTGAAACAGCTGTCGGTATAAAATGGAAAACCAATCTGACGACTTTCGTACTTTCCTCCAGAGTTTGAACCATGAAGAGAGAATGATACTTAGAAAGTTAGAGAAATGTTCTCTAAAAATCATTGATGCCACTTGTGCTTTAGCATTCAACAGTAATATATATATATATATATATATATATATATATATATATATATATATATATATATATACATATGCATGTATATGTATATATATATATACATGCATGCATAAACATTATATATACACACACACAAATACACATCATTTGCCCGCGCGTTGCCGCGGGCAAATGATGATCATTTTAATTTTGATAGAATTTGTGGAGAAAAGTTACACGTATCAATATAATTGAATGGAAAAGGTAGCAAAAATCAAATTCTAAGAAAGTAAGAAAAAAATCAATTTGAGTAGGGAGACGCACTTTGGAAATAAAACATACTTATCCAAGTAGCCTGAGTTATGGTGAATATATATTGTTTTGGGGGGGATTTGTGAACAGAGAGACAGACAGACAGAGGCTACTACTTTATTATAGCAGATACAAATGACAGATAGTTATCCAAGTACATACATACATACATATACCAAAGCTCTTTCCCCCTTCCAAGGGAGGTAGCCAAAAAGGGAAAGGCATAAAAACACTCCCACCCATTTCATCCCTAAATACACTCCACACCCCTCCCACCCTTCCTCTCATCTGAGCACCTCCTGGATGACGGGTCATCCCTGCCCCCTGCCCACCGCCCTGGGTCAGAAGCAGTGTCGCAAGACACAGTACATCCACAGCGAGGCCGCTTCATTTAATCGGCGACCCCCCCTCTCCGTCCCCCTTTGCATATAAAGCGAGGACGGGGAGAAATCCCTTCGGGCTGCGTCAAAATTTACTCACACATACTACCCCACCCCCCACTTCCCCGCCCATTTCTCCTCATGCAGTCACAACATCATCCATATACAACCATTCTCCACTCACCTCTGTCTTCCGTCCTCTCCCTTCCTTCCTCAACAGACATTCCCCTCTTCCCCAAAGCCCCCTTCACCCCATCCATCCACCTCATCCTAGGACGTCCCCTCATGTTCACTCCCTCCACATCTGCCTTCCATACCTCTTTTACTAGTCTTTCTTCACTCATTCTTTCCATGTGTCCAAACCATCCTAATATTCTTTCATCAAACCCTATCTCCCAAATCCTTTTTCACCCCTGTTCTCCTCCTCACCTCCTCATTTCTCACTCTATCCAGCCTAGTAACCCCCACCATACTTCTCAGACACCTCATCTCAAATACATTCAAACTCCTTCTCTCTTCTTCTCTTATGTTCCACGTTTCTGCCCCATACAGTGCTGTTGGCACAATCACTCCTTCATACAGTCTCCTCTTCGCATCCATTCCCAAATGTCTATTCCTCATTACACTCTTAAAACCACTTTCACCTCCCCAAGTCACCACAGTCACTTAAATTTGACTTGTAATATCACTCGTCTCGAGGCCCCTTGCCTCTCGTTACGTGAGTTTCACTAATATTCAAGTTCCTCTTAAGTAGTAGGCCCAATGCCTTCTTTTTCCTGTAGTCTCACTATTTTCTAGGCCCCATGCCTATTCCTCTCGTCCTTTGGGTTAATAAAAGGATGGTGAATTTTCTTTCTTCTTTCACTGTAATTTCACTTTCAGCTTACACTCGGGATCTCTTTTCTCTCGTCTCTACATCGTCTTCTGATCCTCTCTCCACACCCTCTCTATATCTTCTTCCTATATCTTCTCTATCTCTTCTCTATCTCCTCTCTCTCGAGATCCCGTTTCCTACGCTGAGCTACCTTCGTCTGACGTCACTAATTTTTCTAAACCAATCTTCGGTGACTTCTCAAGTAACTGTCACTCCTTATGGGCGTGACTTTGAATTCATGCACCAATAGTTTTTTCCTCCTTCTCCACCTTGCACCAATCCGGAAAGCTATCACAATGCCACTAGCGATATTGTTTATCTCAGCATTAGTCAAACGAAGGTAACCTGCGCTTACAATGTTGTGATTACATAAGCGATTATAAAAACAGTCACCACCGTCGGTGTGTTTACATAGACAAAACGTCGCCCTCACATAGACATAACATCGCCCTCGAGCAGGCGTCGAGTCTGAATTATTCTAATACCCTAGCTCATTTCCATTCGTACACTACCGGCCTCTTACAGGGCTCGGCAGCTACCCTTGGTCGTCCCGACCAATTTCTTATTTCCCTCTTACAGGGCTTGCTAATATATTTCTAGAATAAGCTAATCTACCCTTGCGTAATTGTTAATGTACCCTCCAAAATACATCATTCATGCAATAAATTGGGAATAATACATAAACATAATACCTATAAATGTGAATAACATGCATCTCAATATATATATAAGGTATTGAATTAAGCGGTTACATGGTTGATTTGCTTTGACAGAGCCAATCTCCGGAATACAACAAAGGCAATCAGTGCTGCCACTAACACTGAAAGTAAGGGTATGATAAGGATTGGTAACATATGTAAATCATTTGAGGGAGATCTTGACAATGGTCTTCTCTTAATTTTCAAGGGAGGGGAGTTTTCAGGCAATGTGAAGTTGAAGGTTGAAATGTAGGTGTCCTCGGTTAAATGCATTGTATTAAGGGTATTAGAAATGGTGGAAATAGTGTCTGCATGCAATTCGCAGTTATCTTGAATAGAGACAAGACCTTCAACCAAATCCAATTTAGGACTCAACCCGGGACAATTTATTGATACCTTTGTCTTGTTAGGGAAAAACAGGTAATGAGATCCTTGTATGTTACAATGAGGGATCTGGTCTACCAAAATTCGTTGGTAATGACAATTGTTCATAACAGACATATTCCTAACCAGAGAGTTCATGCGAAGCCTCTCGGAACGCAAAAGAGATCATGCTTTCTCTTAGATTGTCTACAGAAAGGATATAATTGATTAGAAAATTCACTGTGAACACTAACTTTAAATTCTGAATGGTTTATCATCTTTTCAATAGTAATTAATTTGCAAACACACTAATCTAGAGTTCGAGTGTCTTCTTGTTCAATATTCATTTTTTTTTTCAACACACTTCATTTTCAAAGACAGTCTCATTACTTTAAAATGGTCACAATACTCATGTGTGTACTCAGATGAGAGGTCCTTAAGTCCTTAAGGTTCCAAGTCTGACCACAGCAGATCCTAGGTTTTAGGTTTCCATGTATCTGCTTGACACCAAGTTCCAGTTGTTTAGGTCTCCCATCCCAAATACAATACAAATGGTCAATACTATCTGTAAAATACATCAAGATTAATATTCAACTCTTGAAAAATATCATTATAATATTCTCCATATTCTCCAGGGTTATCAATATTTATGCACAAAGTATTACTATAATCATCTTCATAGATCTGCAAGCTAATTTTCCTTATGTCATCTAAATGTCCTACCAATTCTTCTCTTGATTCTAAATGTTTAAGTTTAAACTTGTTTCCACCTGCAGAATCAATTACCCTATATGGACCAGTGTACCTTAGTGAAAGTTTATTATTGGGTGAGGTTGCTTTGACCATTACTAATTCCCCAATTTTCAATTCTAGTTTACGAGCTATTTTGTGTTGTTGTTCCCTCATCTCTTGTGAATACACCTGCATATGTTTCCTAACTCTTTGGTGAATACTTTGAAGAGTATTTATCCTATTGGATATATAATCATCCATATTATATATGGGTTTTTGCTCTGCAGTCAACATTTCATATGGCAGAGTTTTGTCCTCCCCAAAAATTATAAAATGAGGTGTATCCCCAGTTGCTACATTAATTTGATTGTTCAGAGTACACTTAACACAAGGAATCCAAGTATCCCAAGTTACACTATAAGGACTTATTAGGGTTCTAAGACATATAATTATCTTTTTGTTTAACCTTTCTACTACTCCATTACTTTGGGGATGGTTAACGAGTATATTGACTTTCTTGATGTGGAACACATTACATAGATTTTCCAAGATTTTGTTATTAAATTCAGTCCCATTATCTGAAACTAGGATGTTAGGTGTAGTAAAGTTACAGATTATCTGATCATAGATTACGGAAGCAATAGTTTCAGCTTTCTTATTGATTATGGGTTGTAATATACAAAATCTTGAAAAATAATCAATAGCAACAAATAGGTATTTAAAGCCGTTCTCGGTTAATGGTAATTCCAAAGTATCCATGTGAACTCTTTCCCAAGGTTTCTGTGGAATGGGATAGGTGAGTATAGGAGCAGGTTTTGGTGTATTTCCCTTCACCCTTACACATTTTACACATTTTTCTATATAATCATATATAGTTTTCTTCATACCTAACCAAAAGTACTTAAGTTGTGCCTGTCTATAAGTTTTATCCTTTCCAGGATGTGAACTACAATCACTATCATGAAGTAACTTCAATATCTCATTTACCAGAGTTTGTGGTATAACCAACTGATTTACTTGACCTCTAGAAATATCTTTCCCATTTACAAATGTTTTCCTATACAAAATTCCATTAATCAAATGAAATTCCTCTATCTTATACCCCTTTGGTAGCTTTGGAGGATCTCCTCTTGGGTTCATCAAATGCTTGATTATTGAATCACATGTCTCATCATCTCCCTGTTCTCTTATTAGCATTTTTTCATCTAAAGTTACTAACTCTTCTATACTACAAACAAAATTAATCAATCCAGTCCCAGTCATTGGTTGACTAATGTTTCTAGAAAGTGGATCTGCTACATTCCTTCTACCCGGAATATAATTAAATTGAACATCATAGCACTGAAGTATCGCAAACCATCTAGCAAGTCTGCCTCTAAGATTCTTATGCTTAAATAAGTTCTGAATAGCTGTGTGATCAGTCCAAACTCTGATGGGATACCCTAGTATCATATCCCTAAAACTTTCTAAAGAATAAATTACTGCTAAAGTTTCTCTTTCAGTTATAGAATAGTTTCTCTCCGCACTATTACAAAGTCTGGATGTGTAAGCTATGGGTTTTAAAGTTCCATTTCTCTCTTGCATTAGTATGCCTCCTAACCCTATGTCAGACGCATCAGTACAAAGAATAAATTCTTTTTCATAGTCGGGGAAAATTAAAATAGGTGAACTTGTGAGTTTATCTTTCAACTTGTCAAAAGCTTGCTGTTGCGCAGGTCCCCATATGAACTTTGAGTCCTTTCTCAACAAAGAACTTAGTGGATTAGCAATGTCAGCATAACTTTGAATGAATTTTCTATAATATCCTGTTAATCCCAAAAAGCTCCTAACCTTGTCTACATTGGTCGGAACTGGAAAATTCTTGACAGCGTCAACCTTTGAATTTACTGTACTCAGTCCGTGTCTGTCTATCTTATGTCCTAAGTAAATGACACTGTCTTGCAAGAACTTACATTTTTCAAGTTTTACTTTTAACCCAGCTTCTCCTAGTCTTGAGAATATCAAATCTAATTTCTTAAAGTGCTCCACTGCAGTCTGAGAAACTATTAAAATGTCATCTAGAAATACACTGGCAGTGTTTCCTAACAATCCATCTAGAATAGTATTCATTAATCTCATGTAAGTTAATGGACTATTACATAACCCAAATGGCATTCTCTTGAACTCATAATGTCCTGTTGTAGTAGAAAATGCTGTGAACTCTCTTGAATCTTCATGCAATTCTATTTGCCAAAAAGCTGATTTGATATCTATAGTACTAAAATATCTATTCTCAGTTCCCAAACTTCTCAAAATGTCACCGATAATGGGTAATGGTAACCTGTCACGAATGGTGTGCTTATTCAGTTCCCTGTAATCAATAACTGGTCGCATAGTCCCATCAGACTTTGGTACTAGGATCAACGGAAAATTCCACTCACTTTTACTATGTTCAATAATATCCTGTGATAACATTTCAGTGATGAGTTTATCTACTACAGCTAATTTAGAGTGAGGAACTCTGTAGGCTGGTATGTAGATAGGTTGTGTTCCTGGTTTTAACTTAATGTGATGTTTTAAAACAGTTGTTTTGCCTAAGGCGTCCCCCGGCAAAGCAATTGCTTTTTTATGTTTCATAAGCAAAGCAAATAAAGCTTCATCCAACTCAGGGCAATTAGTTGATTGTAATAATTCTTTATATCTATTTCTTAAGTCTATGCCTTCTTGTACTGAACAAATTGATGAAGTTGGTAATTCTATCTCCTCACTATTCTCATTTAAAATCTTAATAGGTTTAGTACACACCTGAATACATCCTATTTGTGTACCTTTCTTTAAAACTATCTCTTTATTCATAGTATTAATTACTAATACTTCTACTCTGTTCTTATTTGTCTTATAAATCCCTGAGTCCCACTTCAATCCTTTAAGTTTAACTGATTCTGGGACTGTAATTACTTCAGAGTCTACATTGATTCCTTTCAAACACACTTCAACCTTATTAATTGACATGGGATGTAACAATGTCGACCTTGTTAATCCGCAATCTGCAATTCTCAAGGCATCTGTGGTTGATAATTTAGTAATCTCTGTGATTTCCTGAACTTCTGAGTTGGGTTCACAAATTGTTTTACTTTCTGTAGGGTTGGACCGCTCGGCCTCGCTATCTAGGATAGAAATGTTATCTAAGGATTCATTGATTCCTGTCACTGGTCTTAAGTCTGGTTGATTTAAGAATGGGATTAACTGTGACTTCACTAAAATTCCTAAGTCAGCAGGACAAATTACCATGTTTTCTTTTCTCATAGTTGCAAATCCTATCAATAAATCTCCTGGAAAAACAGACTCTTCTACCACTATCACTGGTATGTACAATTGTTCATTTGTATACAAGGCAACTTCTAGCTCAATCTTGCCTAATGTTTTTAACTGATTTCCAGTTACACCTTGCAATGTGTAACGAATTGGTTCCAACATTTTCACTCCTGGGTTCAACTGGTTTAAAACTTTACTAGTAATTACATTAACTACAGACCCTGTATCAATAAAAATTTGAATAGGCTTATTGAACACTTTACCCGCAATGAGAGGTCCTACAGAAGTTTTACCAACAGTAATTATCAGTTTGTCAGTTTCTTTCATCTCCCTTGCATTCCCATATTTAACACAATACCGCCTATCGGTATATATATGGGGAGGTCTGAAATGGTTTATTCTGTGTCTGGGGGTTTTCCTCTTAGCCCTGGGGGTACCCGAAAATTTCGGCACTCATGAGTTCTGTGTCCGATTTTATTATGGTAAATACAGAATGGAGGGTTCCTACATTGATACTCATTGTGACCTTCGTATTTGCAATTTCTGCAAATAAGCCCATAAAAACATTCTTGTGCCTTGTGTCCCCATGCATTACAATTAAAACAAAGGATTCTGGTATCCCTATCCCTAGATGGACTTCTAGCATGCCGCCTATGTCCTACTTCTGTTTTCTTAAACTCTCTAGAGTTCCTATATTGGCTCTGTTGATTTATAGGCATTACATATGGGTTTATTGTTCTGGTCTCACTGTATCCTTGAAGAAGATAATCTACTTCTCCTAAACAGATATTTGATTTTAAATCTTTGTACAGCCTTTCTGCTGTTAAGTCATCAGAATTCTTTGCCAATAAGCTAAATGTAATCAATTTGATTACCTGTGAGATTTTCATCTTCTCACTAGATCTTTCTATCCAGTCTGAATCTTTCAAGATAGAATTCATGTCTTTTGACCATCTATCTAATCTAGCTAAGTACTCTGTGTCAGTTTCACTTGTCCTAACTTCCTTAATCATTTTTACCAATGATCTAATAGGATCCTGATCACATTTGGACATGAAATGCTTGAGAAATGCTTTCTTATAATCATCATATTGATTAATTGATTCCATTTGCTGAAAGTTAATGACAAACCTCGCCCTTCCATGCTCTGGATCTATATTCTCCTTGAGAATCTCAATCTTACGATTCTCATTTGTTATGTTTTTACTAACTATAAGTGTGTCAATGAGGTTTAAGAACTTGTTTACACCATATGTGTTAGACTCTCCTGTGAATTTTGGAATATTTGTATTTGATGTGTGAATTTCGTGTCTCAACACGTTAGAATTCTGAGGGGTACTCATACTTATTATTAATACCTTGCTTTAGCCTGGCTGCTTGCGATGTCGCTTCGTGATGTCAATGTCTGGTTTGACGTCCTTCTACTGTCTTGTCATTCCTCAACGACGTTGTTCCTCCTCCATCACACACTCTGCCTTGAAGACCGCCTTGTAGATGATGATCACCTTGAAGAATCTTGAAGAATGCTTGTTCCCAACGTAGCAGTTACTTGAAGTTGTAGATTTCTCTCGTAGTCGTAATACACTCTTGATTTTGGTTGTCTTGTTCCCGTAGACTTCTTGCGCCACTTCTCTTCGGAGGTGTTTAACACCCAGTTCATCCCACCGCTGAGCACCACTTTCACCACCCCTAGTCACCACTGTCACTTAAATTTGACTTGTAATATCACTCGTCTCGAGGCCCCTTGCCTCTCGTTACGTGAGTTTCACTAATATTCAAGTTCCTCTTAAGTAGTAGGCCCAATGCCTTCTTTTTCCTGTAGTCTCACTATTTTCTAGGCCCCATGCCTATTCCTCTCGTCCTTTGGGTTAATAAAAGGGTGGTGAATTTTCTTTCTTCTTTCACTGTAATTTCACCTTCAGCTTACACTCGGGATCTCTTTTCTCTCGTCTCTACATCGTCTCCTGATCCTCTCTCCACACCCTCTCTATATCTTCTCCCTATATCTTCTCTATCTCTTCTCTATCTCTTCTCTCTCGAGATCCCGTTTCCTACGCTGAGCTACCTTCGTCTGACGTCACTAATTTTTCTAAACCAATCTTCGGTGACTTCTCAAGTAACTGTCACTCCTTATGGGCGTGACTTTGAATTCATGCACCAATAGTTTTTTCCTCCTTCTCCACCTTGCACCAATCCGGAAAGCTATCACAATGCCACTAGCGATATTGTTTATCTCAGCATTAGTCAAACGAAGGTAACCTGCGCTTACAATGTTGTGATTACATAAGCGATTATAAAAACAGTCACCACCGTCGGTGTGTTTACATAGACAAAACGTCGCCCTCACATAGACATAACATCGCCCTCGAGCAGGCGTCGAGTCTGAATTATTCTAATACCCTAGCTCATTTCCATTCGTACACTACCGGCCTCTTACAACCACCAAGGCATTTACTCGCTTCTCTCAATCTACATTCTACCTCCACCTTCACTCCACCTTTTCCTGCTACACTTGCACCCAAGTATCTAAAACTATCCACTTCCTCCAGTCGCTCTCCCTTAATGTTCACTTCCAGTCTACTGCCACTTTCACCCCTTGTACATCTCATCACCTTACTTTTACCCACATTTATCTTTAGCTTTCTTCTATCACATACTCTCCCAAACTCTGCCACCAGCTTCCTCAATCCCTCCTCTGACCCTGCCACAAGCGCAGTGTCGTCCGCAAACAACAGCTGGCTCACCTCCCACTTTTCTCCATTTTCTTTAACCATCTCCAATCCCTGACTCACTACCCTAGCATTCACCTCTCGCACCACCCCATCCATGTATAAGTTGAACAGCCAGGGCGACATAACGCATCCTTGACGAAGTCCCACCTTTACTTCAAACCACTCACTCTCTCCATTTCTAATCCTAACACATGCTCTACTACTCTCATAAAAACTCTTGACAGCTCCCAAAAGCTTTCCTCCTATCCCATAAATCTGCATAACCTCCCACAGTGCCTTTCTGTCTACCCTATCATAAGCCTTTTCCAGATCCATGAAAGCCCAAAAAACATCCTTCCCCTTTCCTATAGCTTTCTCACATATCTGTCTTACCACAAAGATCTGATCTACACAACCTCTACCCGTCCTAAATCCACACTGTTCCTCACCAATTACTCCCTCTGTTCCTCTCCTAATCCTCTCAATTAAGATCCTCCCATAAGCCTTCCCTACTACACTCAACAGGCTAATCCCTCTGAAATTACTACATTCACACTTGTCCCCTTTTCCCTTGTAAAGAGGAACTATACAGGCACTCCTCCAGTCCTCCGGTACTCTACCCTCTCTCCAGCAAACATTAAATAACCTCACCAACCAGTCCACCATCACTGCACCTCCCTTTTTCAGACATTCTGCATGACATCCATCCAGACCAGGTGCCTTACCTGCTTTCATCATCTTTACAGCTGCCTTCACCTCATCCTTCCTTATTTCTCCTCCGTTCTCCTCAATCATCACTCTCATTTTCTTCGCATTTCCCACTGCAGCTATCTTTCCTTCCCTATCCTCCTTCACATTCAGCAACTCCCTAAAATATTCTGCCCATCTTCCCCTCACTGCCATCTCTTCCATTATCAACTCTCCATCTGTACCTTTTACCTTTTCTTCCCTACTTGATTCGCCTCCTCTTCCTCTCTTAATTTCTTTCCAAAACATCTTTTTATTACCTTGGGTTATAAGATTTCAGAATATATATGGTTATAGGGGTCAATCTGCAAAAACCTAGGGGGAGTTCGTGAATAATCCCTAACCTAACCGTAATCCACCTAACTTTAATCCTTAACCCAAACCAATTTTTTTTAATGAAATATAGTTATCCAAGTACCTGGAGTGATGTGGTATCAGAATATATATGGTTATGGGGGTCTATCTCCAAAACCATAGGAGGAGTTCGTGAACAAACAAACAAACAAGCAGACAGACAAATGAAAGATAGTTATCCAAGTACCTTGGGTTATGAGGATTCAGAATATATATGGTTATAGTGGTCTATCTGCAAAAACCTAGGAGTTCGTGAATAATCCCTAACCTTACCATACCCCACCTAACTTTAACCCTGAACCCTAACCAAAGTAATATTTTTTTAAATGAAATATAGTTACCCAAGTACCTGAAGTGACAGGGTATCAGAATATATATGGTTATGGGGGTCTATCTCCAAAACCCTAGGAGGAGTTCGTGAACAAACAAACAGATAGACAGACAGAAGCTACTACTTTATTATAATATATATATATATATATATATATATATATATATTTATATACAGTATATATGTATATGCATATATATATATATATACATATTTATATATATATATAATATATATATGTATATATATATATATATATATACATGCATATACATTATATATATACACAGGCGCATACATACACACACACACACACACACACACACACACACACACACACACACACACACACACACACACACACACACACACACACACACACACAAACACACACACACAAACATACACAGACACACAGTGTATGCATTTGCTTGTAAAATTCTGAAAATTTGTTGTAGTCTTTAAATATTGATAATATCATGAGGCTTTCAGGCATAATGACAATAAGGTCGATTGTGCATGTTTTTGGTAAAAACTAGAAAAATAAGCATATTTTTGTTATATTTAACAACTTTATTCAGCTGTGGGGAACCCGAACTTTTGAAGTGACCGGTTGCAGCAGCTGCCCACGGGGGTTCCCCAGTCTTTCGTCGTTTCCAATGCCGAAGTAGTGACCACCAGACACAACTCAAACAACTGCTCGTAGTAGTAGCTCATAACTGCGGCTGCTCCAGCCGTCCCTGTCGGTCCTCGAAGGCTTCAAGTCCAGCTGTGGTTCAAAGAAGGACCTCACCAAGCTGACAGACTGGACCGGTTGTGGCAATGTTTCAGTATGCCAACCCATCAGCCCTCGAGGATTGGCCAAGACGTCCAAAACAGCCGCTCCACAAAGACTTCAAGGTCAGCTCTGGTTGAAAGAAGGACCAGGTGCAGTTGACAGACTGGACTGGTTATGGCAATGTCCCACTACGCTGACCTATCCGCCCGTGAAGATCGACAAGGACGTCCGAAACAGCCGCCGCCCTCCAGCTCTCCACCAAAGACCACTCCATCGGCCTCACAGCTGTGGACGAGGACTTTGCTATTACTTCGTTGACTGTCTTTTGAAGGACCTACTAGTTCGAGACCCTGTTTACGTGACTTCGGAAGTTTCAGAAAGTGGGGGAGACATTCACTCAATTTCACATATTTTTATGAGATTCGACAGCCTTTTAATGCTTTCTTTTCTAGCTTGTCTACATATAACATAAGAAATACATATATTCACTGTGTATTTAGGCCACTTTTTTGCATTTTAGAATATATTTGACTTAATTTTTTCTTCACCAATCATTCCTCCTTTTTAGGCTTCTTGAACCATTCCTTTGGGTTCTTAGGGCACATGACGACAATATTCCACCTCCCGTTCGATTCTTTTATGAAAGCGAAACTTAGGATGTGTCCGGACTTTGACTGCCAGACATTTGATCCGCTGCGAAGGTGTGAAGCTCACCCAATCCTCTGACTGCAGAGGTTCGTTGAGAGTGATCTTCTCGGGCCTTCTTGGTTGTGAGTGTTTGCTTGCAGGTCCTGCACATATATCTGTAGACCTCGTTCTATGTAGCGCATATAGCATTCGGGCAGATCCATGGCTTCAGTTCCTATGGAGGGGGACGGCCCTTTGGGATGCCGGTTCGACACGGCTGCTCGTCCTTATAAGCCTCTTCTTCTTTCCCTTGTGGGGCAAGCTACTGCTTATGTATTTCCCGGTCTTTTTCGACCCTTTCTCCGTAAACACTCCTGAAGACGTTGCGTTCATTGTTGCCTTTTTCCTAAAGATCTGTCGTCTGGGGTGCCGAGAGGTCAACTCAAATTTACACCGGAATCTGGCCGTGCAGTGTCCGGGGATTCACAAGCGCATCTGCTCGCATTGCAGAAATGCGCGACCTCAGAGGGGCACGATGCCGCCTCAAGCAAGTCCGGGGCAACATCCATAATGTTTTCTTTGCAACGTTTCCTTTGAAGCCTGGCTCGAAGGTCTTTTACTTGAGCCACCAGGTCTTTATTTTCTCTTCTTAATTCCCGCACGAGGTTCAGGAGGTCCTCTTTCTCCGTTTTCCAACCCAGGGGAATGTCCATTTTCTCTTCTATTTCCGGAGATGAGGTCGAACGAGGGTTCCCAAATTAGAAGGCGGTCTCCATAAAATCTCCCCCAATCGGCTCGATGGAAAAGTGGCAAGAGCCTTCGTAGGATGTCGTAATCACAGGAGTCGAGATTCTTATCACCAAGTCTCAGTACTTTTATCTATTTTTAGCATCAGGTCAATCAAGGTGATCATAATGGGTTCCTATATGAATGTGTGTGTGTGTGTGTGTGTGTGTGTGTGTGTGTGTGTGTGTGTGTGTGTGTGTGTGTGTGTGTGTGTGTCTTTGTGTGTGTGTGTGTGTGTGTGTGTGTGTGTGTGTGTGTGTGTGTGTGTGTTTTGAGATTCTTCAAGTCGAGTGTGAGATAATGGGTAGTAAGGTGCTTTTCATTGTCATATGTAGGCCACCCAACACGAGCGTTAGTGCATTTATAGAGGAGTTTCGACTATTCTTGGAAACAGTTGATATGGTTAGTGCTACAAATATTATTTGTGGTGATTTTAATCTGTGGTTGGACGATCCTGATGCTCGCTATGCATCCCATTTCATTGATACTATGGCTATCTATAACTTTGTAAACCTGGTGGATAAACCTACTTCGATTGGAGGTCACATTATTGACCTGGTTTTCACTGACAGATCTCGTGATCTTGTACAGGGCCATAGTGTTGATGAAGTATGCACTATTTCTCCCACGCATATGTTTATAACTTTTGTTTTGTCCTTGGCAATACCTGTTCGAGAGAAGAGAATCATAAAATTTCGCTCGAGTCGTAATTTTGACCCTGATTCATTGGTATTTACTATCGTCACTGGTTTAAATGCCAGAATTAATGAGGTGTGTATACATGGCTCTATGAAGCAAGATTGCCTGGATTGCATATGTAGCATGGATAATGAAAGAGCAGGCGAAGAATATGCCAATATGTGTCCTATTGTTACGAAAGAGGTTGTTGTAAGATACTGTTCACCGTGGTTTAATGAGGAGATACTGCGAGCTAAAAAAGACAAAAAAAGGAAAGAAAGATTGTGGCGAAGACATCAGTCTGCTGAATCTAGGAGAGAATACATGAAGGCGCGGAACTTTGAGAAAACACTGATTGTGCGTCGAAAACGAGATTTTTACAAGAATAAGATTGTACAAGCCGGATCTAGTATGAATAAATTGTATAAAATCCTTAATAATCTAACTGGGAAGGAAAAGAATCCTACGTTACCTGAAGGCTATGCGGATGGTGAACTAGCGAATATGTTTCTGGAATTCCTTGAAACTAAAATCTCCCGGATTTTGTTATCTTTTGACTATAATTATAATGATGATATAGTAAATGTGGGTGTGCCTGAACAGAAATTGTCTTCTTTTAGCACTGTTACGACACTTGAGGCACGGAAAATTATGAAGCAAGCAAAGCTTACATACTGTGCTCATGATCCGATGCCCATGAATTAGATCAACAACTGTGGAAGTTTTGAACAATTAGTGGATGTTATTACAAGTATGGTGAATACTAGTATATCAAGTGGTATTTTTCCTAGCTCGGAAAAAAAGGCTATTGTGAAACCTGTCATCAAAGGGAAACTTGATACCCAAAGCCTGAATTCATTCCGCCCAGTCTCAAATTTGACATTCCAGTCAAAAATATTAGAAAATGTGTTGCTGTCTCAACTGAATGAACATCTTAGTGCCGTGGGGGCGCTCCCCGATGCTCAATCTGCATACCGACG
>NW_027467712.1:540000-547500 GCF_046742065.1 Oratosquilla oratoria
TCCCGGAGAGCATAGCTCCAGTCTTCGAACTCTCCACAGGCGTGGTTCTCCTCGCCAGCTCCTCCTGCGTACTGAAAAGGAGCAATCTCTTCTGAAGACCCGCCGAAGAGCCTCAAGCCAAAGGCGACGACGAGCTCGACAAGCCCGGCGAAGATATGGACGAACTGAAGAGCCCATGACTCCTGACGGAGGCCATGCTGGCGCCGCCGGGGCCCCGAGGAGCGGGCAACCCGCAAGGGAGTCGCAAAGATCGCAGATGGCGCTCAAGTGCGGCGCTCTCCTGGGTTGACTCCTTCGCCAGTCAAAGTGTCAGAGGCAAGAAAGGCTCCCATCACCTCGGTCTCGTCTAGAATCGTGATCCGCAGGGCAGACAAATCTTCAACTTTCGTTATTCTCAACAAAGAGGACTATCTTTCCAAAATGGCTTCCATCCTGAACGACACCACCAAATTCAAAAGAATTTCCAGAAACCCCACCAATGACATCAAGACAAAACTCAACCGCTTAATTCGTGAAAACAACAACTCTAGCACAACAAAGCTCCCCTTGATAGGAGGTGACCATAAGCTTTGTTATGTTTACGGAAATGTGAAGACCCACAAAAATGGCCATCCCCTTCGCCCAATCATCAGCCAGACACCATCAGTCACCTACAAGGTCGGTAAGCGCCTCAACGCACTAATATCTCCGTTTGTCCCTGCCTCCTTCAGCCTGAAGTCCTTAGAAGAGTTTCTCGATATCCTGAAGACAGCCCAACCTTCCAACATAATGGCATCGATGGACGTCGAAAGTAATAATGCTATCTCAGCTGTTGACTTTAACAACACACATATATATATATATATATATATGTATGTATATATATATATATATATATGTATATATATATATATATGTGTATATATATGTATGTATATATATGTATATATATGGTTATATATATAATTATATATATATATATATATATATATATATATATATATATAAAATATTTGCACGAATTTTACAAATTACACGTGAATCACAAATATGCAGAGTCCACTAGTAAAAGGAAAAACACACGGAGTCCGAGCGCTTTCGTGATATATTCACATTATCAAGGAGTACATATATATATACATATATATACATAGATATATATATACATATATATATATATATATATATATATATTCACTATAAACCCACTATCTTAGAAATAATGACGGAAGTACAGGGAAACTGTATATTTCGACTACTATCTGTAGTCCTCTTCAGCAGAAGAGGACTACAGATTGTAGTCGAAATATACAGTTTCCCTGTACTTCCGTTATTATTTCTCCGATAGTGGGCTTATAGTGAACTTTTACAAATGTGTTACAACATACCAATTTCCAATATATATGTATATATATATATAAGATTGAAGGTGAAAGAAGTAGACGAGGTGATATGTGATACAGACATTAACAACAAACTCAGGAGATTAAACAGTGTAAATGAAAATATACAATTTACTGCAGAAAATGAAAATAATGGAAAATTACCTTTCTTAGACACAATTATCCATAGAATAGATAAAAATGTGAAATTTTCAGTATACCGGAAACCCACCAATAAAGAAGACTATGTACACTTCTACTCAGGACATGATGACAGAACTAAAACAGGTATTATAATAGGTTTCTTCCTCAGAGCATTTCGTATATGCAGTAAAGAATTTCTAGATCCTGAATTACAACATATTACTGAGACTTTCATCAAACTCAAATATCCAAAAGGTCTCTTATGTAGGTTGAAAAAGAAAGCCAAAGAAATAATTAACAAAAGTAAAGATAAAAATAAAAATAAGAATGAAACCAGATATATCACAGTACCAAACTCTAATGTCAATTCATACCTAGACACTTTTCTCCTAAAAGCGGGCATCAAAATAGCCAGAACGTCAGGTAGCAAAGTAGGACATTTGATAACACGTAGCGACAATAATCCCACTAACGAAAACAGCGTTGTTTATAAAATCCCGTGTAAAAGCTGTCCCTCTTCATATTTTGGTGAATCTGGATGCGGACTTAATAAAAGGATAAATGAACATAAAAATGACGTAAAAGCCCATGGGACATCTAACTCCATAGTAATGCATGTGGATAAACATGGTCACCTTCCAGAACAACACAACCGTATTAAATAAAGGATCATCCAAGAAACTAAGGAAGACAATTGAGGCAGCATATATCAACACTAATAACAACATTAACCATAGAGAAGGCTTTATATGTTTAGCAAAGGCCACAAGCTTATTAATAATAAAAGAATACGCAAATAAAATAACAAGCTCTCCGAAGCGTCCAATAAGATGACCCGTCCGTGTATAATATATCATGTTACGTTTGAGTTGTTAGCTTTGTGATCAAGACCCTGCGGGTCGAAACGTTAAGGCGAGAAATTCTCCCATATCACCTCGTCTACTTCTTTCACCTTCAATCTTATTTGTCATAATATAGTCAATATATATATATGTGTATATATATACATATATATATATGTACATATATATATATATATATATAAATATATATATATATGTACATATATATATATATATGTATATATATCACTCACTTATTCCTCTGGCGCTACAGGCCCATTGAGGCCCCTGGCCGCTACAACAATATGCCTCCAGACTCTCCGATCAGCTCCTAACATTTCTATTTCGTCGGGGTCGACGTCCAGGGATCGCAAGTCGTTCTCCACCCCATTCCTCCATCCAGTACGGGGGCGTCCTCGAGGTCTCCTGCCCACTATATTGTCGGTGAAAACACGAGAAGTAAATCTGTCTGGTCCGGATCTGAGAATATGGCCAAGCCACCTCACTCTGGATGATCTAATGTAGTCAGTCACTTGAGGCATGGGTATTAGATCCCGGAATTCACGTGTGTAACGCCCTCTCTAACTTTGTCTCTGTGAGTTGGTTGAGGCTCCAAGTTTCGGCCCCAAATGTGAGCAGAGGCCGTTTCATGGTGGAATATAGCCTTGTCTTTGTTTTTCTAGATAGAATATTTGACTTCAACAATGATCTTAAACCGTGGAATGCTTTCGTTGCGAATCTGATGCGCTCATCCACTTCGAGATATATATTATTTTCTGGTGTGACAATTTGGAACCAAGGTATGTGAAACTGTCAACAAGCTCCAAGTTGAATCCCGCTACAATTTCATGTCCATCAGCAAAAGTCTTCTCCTCTGGATGTGCATAAGCTTTGTTTTAGTTTCGTTTACTCTTAGCCCTATTTTTCCAGCGGCTCTCACAAGTTCACAGAATGGCAAGTCTAAAGATCTCATGTCTTCTGCGAGGATGACCACGTCATCTGCATATGCGAGTTCCTTCAGCCCTAAACTGCCTGCCATAACTCCTGTACGAGCATGGACTAACACTTAAGAGGTACCATATGGAAGGCACCACAACCATCATTGAAAGAAATAACGACACCAGAAGACTAAAGATGACAAAAGAGGGGCTAATCATTAGCAGACGACAAACTGTTATTTCAAGAACTGTCTAGTTTCTGCAACCGGGATTTATTGATAATGGGTTATTTCAATTTCACTGACATTAATTGGATGACCCTTGAACATGGCCAAAAAGGTAGTCGCTTGTTTGATTTTCTTGGTGACAATTACTTAATTCAGCATGTAAAAGAGCCCACGAGATATGGAAACTTACTCGATCTTTTGATCACTAGCCGCGAAAGCATGGTAACTGATGTAGAAGTCGGTGAATCTGTTGCAAATAGCGATCACAACTTAGTCAGATTCAAACTCCTAAACAATTTTAGAATAGATACTTGTGTTTCTAAAATACCCGATTTCAGTAAAGCTCAGTTCATAGGACTACGTCAGGAGCTTCAGCTTACAGATTGGGAGGCAAAATTAAACGAAAGACCTGTAGATCAGATGTGGGAAATATTTCAAAATACGCTCACTAAGATAATTCAAACTTACATTCCTTTTAAGGACAGACGTCCCCCAAATCAGGCTCGCCCAAAGTGGCTCGGCAAAGAAACTGAAAAAAGTATTGCTAAAAAGAGACATGCTTATAAGAAATATAAGTGCTCGGGTGCATCTAATGACTATGAAAGGTATGTATCAATACAGAGAGATTTAAAAAAGACAATAAGAAAAAGAAAACGACAATACGAAATGAACATCGCTGATAAATCCAAAGAGAATCCCAAAGAATTCTATAGTTACATTAGAGATAAAAAGGTTATTAGGAATCACATTGGTCCACTATTATCTGCTGACGGTCAACTTGAATATTCAAATGAAGGAATGTGTAATATCTTAAACAATTATTTTAGCTCGGTATTCGTAAACGAAACACCTCAAAGTGAATTCCAAACTGAAACCTGTGAAAAGTCTAGGGTAAACTTACTCACTACGGTAAATATAACAAAAGAAAAAATTAAAAGGTGTATAGACAAACTCAAAGTTAATAAAACACCAGGGCCTGACGGTTGGCATCCACGAATCTTAAAGGAAATGAAAAATGAGATTGTTGTTCCATTAGAAATTATTTTCAAGAAATCCATCATATCCGGAGATGTCCCAAGAGAATGGAAGCTAGCTAACGTTACTCCCATATTCAAAAAAAGGTGACAAAAAGAAACCAAATAACTATAGGCCTATAAGTTTGACTTCAATCGTAGGAAAAATAATGGAAACTATCATCAGAGATGCTATCGAACATCATTTAGAAAGTAACCGTTTGATAAATGATAGCCATCATGGTTTCAGACGGAAACGTTCTTGTGTGACTAACTTACTCGAATTCTACAACACAGTTATCTCGAATTATGACAAAAGAAACAATATATCTAGACTTTGCAAAAGCTTTTGATACCGTCCCACACGAAAGACTACTTACTAAATTAGCTTTGCATGGAATAAGTGGTAGCCTATTAGGTTGGACTAGTAATTGATTGAATGGTCAAAAACAGAGAGTTGTTTTAAATGGAAACACCTCTGGATGGAAAAGCGTTGCAAGTGGAGTTCCTCAGGGTTCCGTTCTTGGGCCACTTCTATTCATAGTATATATAAATGATATAGACCATGGACTAAAATCTACTGTTTCCAAATTTGCTGATGATACAAAACTGTGCGGAGTGGCAAATGATCACTCAAACCAATTAGATATTCAAGAAGATTTAGATAAATTACAGCAATGGTCTGAAAAGTGGCTAATGAAATTTAACACAAGTAAATGCAAGGTATTGCACATAGGTAAAAATAACAGTAAGTACGATTACAAGTTATTTGGAAATTCGTTAACAAAAGTGGATAGTGAAAAAGATCTCGGCGTAATTATCAGTAACGACCTCAAATCATCCAAGCAGTATATTTCAGCCTCTGAGAAAGCAAATAAGATTCTAGGACTGATTGCGCGATCTTTTGATTTCAAAAGTCCATCACTCATTAACAAACTATATAAAGGTAGGCGCACACTTGTCCGCATCGTACGGACGGCACGCATCGTACTCATCGGATTGTTTTTGGGGTCTGCGCACATTGTCGGCATTGGACCATTCACCATCCGCAGTTGTGAAGCTGAGCTCTCTCTGGAAGGACATACTCCATATCATTCTAGTGTATAAAGTTGTGAAAATGTTGAACAGTGATAGTGAAGAGGAAGAAATTGTAGTGGTTAGCTGTTTGCTGGCAGAAGAAGAACAGAAAGTTAATAAAGGAAAACATGGATTCACAACAATGTGAAATGTGATAGAGAAGGTAAAGGAGGTCAATGGTTTGAGTAGGTAATTTACCAGGTTGATAGGATAAAAATTTAGGAACATATCTAAAAACAGTCAGTGAGTTAATATAACATTATATATTATGTACAAGCAAAGCATAGCTATGCAAACAGAAAAAAATAAGATAAATACCGAAGAAGGTTTGCATCCGACAGCGACGGCGCTCTGGCTGCAACTGACGATGGGGTCGCACATTTGCCGGCAAATGCCGTAGAGGCCATCCGCATCGTTCGTACGCATCGGATTGAATGCTCTTTCGGGGATCCTCGTCGGCATTGCCGATGTCCGATGCGTACGATGCGGTCAAATGCGCGCAGACCCATTTGAAATAATGTAAAGAATACTAAGATTCGATGCGTACGATGCGTGCCGTCCGTACGATGCGGACAAGTGTGCGCCTACCTTAAATCGTTAGTTCGTCCACATTTGGAATATGCTGTTTCCGTATGGTCACCGAATCTCATTAAAGACATTGACAGACTGGAAAAGTACAACGGCGAGCCACAAAACTGATTCCAAATATCAAAAATAAATCATACGAAAATCGACTAAAACATATGAATCTGTTTTCCCTAAAAAAGCGTAGACACAGAGATGACTTGATACAGGTCTTTAAGATTCTAAAGGGAATTGACAACATCAAAAGTGACAAAATTTTCACATTGAATGAGAATCAGACAAGAAACAATGGTCTCAAACTGTCCGGAAATAGATTCAATTTGGAAGTAGGTAGAAACAACTTTGCCAACCGTGTAGTTAATGAATGGAATAAACTTCCTGCACAGGTAGTGCAATGTATTTCAGTTCGAAGCTTTAAAAATCATTTAGATAAATACCTAAGTAAGATGCTGTAATGATTATAATTTATCTTATATTATTTGTTTTTTTGTTTTGTTATCATTTGTCTGTCTGATTTTCATTTATTATTAGTTTTATGTCAATTTATTATTATTTACTATTTACCTGTTTGTTTATTATCTAACTATACCTATGAATTTATTTATGTACAGTATTTTATTTGTTATTTACATTATCATAGTTTTTATTTATCATTTTATTATCAATATGATTTTTTTTTCGCATCTGACCTAGATATGGATCAAAAGGTCTCCTGTCGGCATGCTCCGCCTTTGTAATCCTTTGTAATTACCTACTATTAAAGATGAAAAAGTTATTTGATTCAGATATGTAGACGATGTTTTGTGTTTCTGGCCTGATATCCTATCTATTTATGATTTCATTGTTAATCTAAATTGATTGGTACCCTCCATCAACTTCACTCTTGAAATAGAAAATAACAACAGCTTGCCCTTTTTGGATGTTGAAATAATTAAAGATAATGGTATTATGAAGACAAGTCTATAGAAAACCTACCAACATTCTTTCCTATGTTCATTTTTATTCTAATCACCATATCAATGTAAAAAGGTTAGTTTTTATTTCCATGTACTTGAGAGCTTACAGGATTTCATATCCTGAATTTATTGATGACGAAATTATAACTTTCCGGAATATTGGGGAAAAATTAAAATATCTCACTCATATTCTTAATCAATGTCACAATACTGCAAACAGACGTTTATACAAAACACACAATCAAGAACAAGAAAACCATAAACAACTTAATACACTTGACCTTCTTTTCATGAAAGTATTCTTAATATTGTCAAAATACTTAAGAAATTGGATATCACAGTAGCCTTTAAATATGA
>NW_027467712.1:555000-562500 GCF_046742065.1 Oratosquilla oratoria
GTGAGTACAGGCCGTATCATGGTAGAATATAGCCTTGTCTTGGTTTTTCTAGATAGAATATTTGACTTGAACAAAGATCTTAAGCCGTGGAAAGCTTTCGTTGCTCATCCGCTTCGAGATATATATTATTTTCTGGTGACAATTTGGAACCAAGGTATGTGAAACTGTCAACAAGCTCCAAGTTGAACCCCGCTACAATTTCATGTCCACCAGCAAAAAGTCTTCTCTTCTGGACGTGCATAAGCTTTGTTTCAATTTCGTTTACTCTTAGCCCTACTTTTCCAGCGGCTCTCACAAGTTCACAGAATGCCAAGTCTAAAGATCATGTCTTCTGCGAGGATGACCACGTCATGTGCATAGGCGAGTTCCTTCAGCCCTAAACTGCCTGTCATAACTCCATTGTCATCCCTCACTACTTGACGGAATACCCATTCCAGGGCCAAGTTAAAGAGACTGGGTGCTAATAGGCATCCATGCCTCACACCAGATATAATCATCTGAAAAGGCTCACCAACATTTACTGTTGTATAGGGTTTGAATGAGTCTTTTCAGCTTGGATGGGATTCCAAGGATGGCTATGACTTTCCAAAGACTTTCTCTATGGATACAATCGTACGCCTGCTTGAAATCTACAAATACTATATGAAAATCCTGAGCGTACTCCCATCTCTTTTCCAGTACTTGGCGGAGCGTGAAGATGTGCTCTGATGTTGATCTGTTAGGCCTAAACCCAGTTTGATACTCGCCTAACAATGGTTCAGTGTATGGTAGGAGCCGTTTATATATCACCCTGGCGATGATTTTGTAGATTGTGGTGAGTAGCGACAGACCTCGAAAGTTATCACAAAAAGTTTTATCTCCCTTCTTGTGTAGAGCTACAATGATGGCATCGTTTATTCCGTCAGGTATTTCTTCTTGCGTCCATATCAGTCCTACTAGTTCGGTAAGTTCTGTAAGAAGGATGTCACTGCCTGCCTTCAGAATTTCGGCATTCAACATATCAATGCCTGGGGCTTTATTGTTTTTGAGGGCCATGATAGCATTTTGTACCTCAGCTCTTGTTGGTGGTTCTTCTTCGCCAATTGTGTCACCGATCATGGGTCCTGCCTCATTAAAACTGTTTATTAGCGGCTCTGGGTTCAACAGTTCAGAGAAATGTTTGGTCCACCTTTGTTGACCTCCTTTTCTTTAGTAATCTTTGTCCTTTATGCCAATGGCTTTCGGTTGGAAACATTTTACTTTCCTCACTTCCTTGCAGAAGTTTCTTGCCTGGTTATTTAAGTTGCCCTCTTCCATCTTTTGAATTTTATTGTTTAGGAAATGGCGTTTCTCCTGTCTTATGATCTTCTTTGTTGTTTTCTGTGATTCTACTTTTTTTTTTCTTTGAGGACAAATTTTCTTGCTTAGCATTCCTTCACGATGACTTCCAATTTCATTTTTATGTTGTAAAGAACGCTTTTTCTCCAATTACATCGTTCGTTTTGGAACCTTATTGGCCCGCTATTTTGATTCTAGACGAGACCGAGGTGATGGGAGCCTTTCTTGCCTCTGACACTTTGACTGGCGAGGGAGTCAGCCCAGGAGAGCGCCGCACCTGAGCGCCATCTGCGATCTTTGCGACTCCCTCGCGGGTTGCCCGCTCCTCGGGGCCACGGCGACGCCAACATGGCCTCCGTCAGGAGTCATGGGCTCTTCAGTTCGTCCATATCTTCGCCGGGCTTGTCGGGCTCGTCCTCGCCTTCGACTTGAGGCTCTTCGGCGGGTCATCAGAAGAGATCGCTCCTTTTCAGTACGCAGGAGGAGCTGGCGAGGAAGACCACGCCTGCGGAGAGTCCGAAGATGCTCTGCCGGACTTGGAGGACGACCCCCGAGGTAGAGACGCAGGAGGCTGCTCCTGCCAAACCATCCAACTTGAAAATGAGGTCCTGGGAGAGGGGCTAAAGGAGGAGATGCTTAGGACGGCCGATCTGAAGAACATCATCGAAGACCTGAATATCTCGAAGTCCGTTCGAGGGTGACCGACGTCGGCGCTTCGAGGTTCCTCCTCTTCTCCGTGAGACCTGTCTGCGCCAGGAGGACGAGGAGGAGGAGGACAAGTCTCACTGGGCAGAACCCCCAGCAGGACCTTTGAAATAGCCGAGTTGCTTTGGGAGCGACTCTTCGAGGGAATGATATCTACGTCCTCCTTCGTCGTCTCATCGAGGTCGAGCGAAGGAAGCGGTACGACGCCTTCAGTCGATTACCAGAGCCCCCAGCGACAGTGAGAGCCTCCAGGCTACTTTCCGAGAAGTAGCAAGGTCTTCATCACTTTCTCTCTTTTGCGATCGACCTTAGTGTCTGCGGACCCTCGAAGTCATCTTTTTTTTTTTTTTTTCGTACCCTTTTGGGAACGACCTTGTAGCGCTTTGGCGTGTCTTCTTTGTCTCTGAAATTGTGCCTGAAGCTATTGATCCTCTCCTGTCGCCATTTTTTTTTCATCGAACTCAAAGCGGAAGACCCTTTAGGTTCGAGTTTCCCCTCTAATTTGGGAAGGTTCTTCTTATTACCCGTTCTTGCTCTGCTTCCTCTTGACCAAAAGAAATATATTTCTCTCTCTTCTGTTCATTTAGCTCAGAGATGGAGACGTCCTCTCTGGCGTGACTTGGCCAGCGTCCCGTTCTCATGAGAGCAGCCCAACCTCGAACAAAGGCCTTGCCAGATGTCAGCCTCAAGCATCACGTCTATTTGTAGCGTTTGTGACACCTTCGTGTCACGGGCACACTCCCCTCAGCTGAATAAATTCGTCTGGCGACAGACGAAGCATTGTCACGCGCACCAACGGGTACATCGAGATAAGCTGAAGCTCTTCGTGGATGCGGGTTCACCCCTCAGCAGCTGACTGGAGTCTCTTGGCGTCACGACTCGTCTTCGGGTTCTTCTCGCCTCCTTCCAGTGCGCGACTGGAAGGCGTCTGTTGGTGCTGCCGATTTCATTTAGCTGGTCGGTCTTCCTGAGACCTCATGTGTCCTCTCCTCCCTGGGTCGTCTCATCCGAGGGTCTTCAGGGAGGACGTCGGTGTCGAAAATACATTCATGTCTATTTCAGTATTTCACAACAAAAATCTCCCACACTGGTCATTCTCGGGACCCGGAGAGCAGCTGAGCGCTGCACAGAACCCGCGGGCCCAGATGAACACCATGGCGCTTTGTTGTCCACCCGCAGTAATACACATTTGCTTGTTTATATATATATATTTATATATATACATATATATATACGTATACATATACATATATATATGTACATACATATATATACATACATATATATATATATGTATATATATGTATATATATACATATATATATATATATATAGATATATATATATATATATATATATATGTATTTATATTTATTTATATTTTTATTTTTATTTATTTTTATTTATATTTGTATTTGTATTTGTATTTTCATTTTATTTAATTCATTTTATCTGGATATTTATCTTTATATTATTATATTATTTAATACTATAAGTTATCATATGACACTTTTTAGGATTCACACATTTCTACACCACTCACTTCACTTACAATGTTACACCCTCGATCAACATTCCACACACACCGGAGCTGTTTTGTAATAACATCACAACAATTTATTGTATTATTATCACTATTGTTCATTGTATTAAAAACCATTGTACAACCAAACGTAACCCACCTCCAAGGAGGGAACGCGGTCTTACTCAGACTATGTATACCGCCAGCTTCACTCCAGAGTCACATTCCTCTGAAGAAGCATAGAGCGAAACCGGTCAGGAATAAACTCAGTAACTCGGAACTAGACCCGTGACTTCTTTTTCCACCTTCATCATATATATATATATATATATATATATACATATGCTAATAAGAACACGGGTACGTGTGTTCACTTTGCATATATGCATATATATATATATATATATATATATATATATATGTATATAACAGTAATCACATAAACACACGTGAATAAAGATTTTTGCTTGTAACCACGAGGAAATTAAAGAACGGAATACTGAACGTTTTCGTCTATTAATAGACGAAAATGTTCAGTATTCCGTTCTTTAATTTCCTCGTGGTTACAAGCAAAAATATATGTATATATATACATATATATACGTATATATATATATATATGTTTATATATATATATACATATATATATATATATATATATATATATGTGAGTGGATGGGTGGTGAGATAAACACAGGGAACCGTTTAGGGATTTATTCTGACGTTTCGTCCTTACCAGGACTTCTTCAGAGTACATGCACATTCAAATCATTCACCCCCTAAATACCCGCCGAATCTATCCGCGTTCCACCATGATCGACCTGACCTCTCGTCCTCCTACGCTCTGGCTCGGCTGGAGATTAAATAATGTCGAACGAAACATCCAGTTCACTGTTGAACACGAGACAGATAACAAATTGGCCTTCCTCGACACCGTCATCTGGAGGAAAGAGAACAAGACCGCATTCTCGGTTCATAGAAAAAGTACAAATAAAGACGACATCATTCACTACTACTCCGGCCACAACGAGAGAATAAAGAGTGGAGTAGTAATAGGATTCTTCCTGAGAGCATACCGCATTTGTAGTGAAGAATTTATTAAAGATGAAATAGATTACATTTTCAACGTTTTCACCAAACTCTGTTATCCGGAAGGGCTGTTGTACCGACTTAGAGAAAAGGCTTTAAAGATAGCAAAAAGAAGCATAAGGAACAGAGGAGACGTGACTGAAAATGGTAGCAGGGATTATTTGTCCGTGCCAAACTCGAGCCACTCAGGCGCGTTAGGACAGTTGCTCACTAGAGCCGGCATCAAGATTGCGATCAGCACGGGAACGAAAATAGGAGACATTGTTAAGAACCAGAATAAAGTCGTGGCCAACGGGGAAGAAAACAGTGTCGTCTACAAGATACCGTGTGGAAACTGTCCTGTGAGCTACTACGGGGAAACCAGCCGAGGTATTAAGAAACGGACAATTGAGCACAGGAATGACTCGCTAGTGGTTCATGTGGATACTCACGGCCACTTACCAGACTGGAACAAAGTAGAGGTGCTGCAGAAAGGACTTCCTAAGAAAAGAAGGAAAATAACTGAAGCAGCTTACATCGCTTCCCATCCAAACAACAACCACCGCGATGGGTTTATTAAATTAACAAAGACGGCCAGCCGCTTGGTACTTCGCGAGGCAGAGCGTAGGAGGACGAGAGGTCAGGTCGATCATGGTGGAACGCGGATAGATTCGGCGGGTATTTAGTGGGTGAATGATTTGAATGTGCATGTACTCTGAAGAAGTCCTGGTAAGGACGAAACGTCAGAATAAATCCCTAAACGGTTCCCTGTGTTTATCTCACCACCCATCCACTCATCTGTCTTACATATTTCAACATATATATATATATATATATATATATATATATATATATATATATATATACAGTATATATATATATATTTGTATGTATGCATCACTGCGGGTGGGCAACAAAGCTTCATGGTGCTCATCTGGGCCCGCGGGTTCTTCTGTGCAGCGCTCAGGGCTCGCCGGGTCCCGAAAGTGATCCGTGTGGGAGATATTTGTTGTGAAATACTGAAATATACAGGAATATATATTTGATACCGACGTCCTCCCTGAAGACCCTCGGATGAGACGACCCAGGCAGGAGAGGACACATGAGTTCCCAGGAAGCCGACCATTAGACGCCTTCAAAAGCGACTCCAGTCGCGCACTAGAAGGAGGCGTAATGGAAGGACCCGAAGACGAGTCATGACGCCAAGAGACTCCAGTCAGCTCAGAGGTGAACCCACATACCTGAAGAACTTCAGCTAATGTCGATGAATTCGTTGGTGCACGTGCCATCGTTATCTCGTCTGTCGCCAGACGAATTTATTCAGCTGAGGGGAGTGTCCCCGTCACGCGAAGGTGTCACAAACGCTACAAACAGGCGTTATGCTTGAAGTTGACTTCTGACAAGGCCTTAGTTCGAGGAGGAGCTGCTCTCATGAGAACGGAACGCTGGCCAAGTCACGCCAGGGAGAGGACGTCTCCATCTCTGAACTAAATGAACAGAGGGAGAGAGAGAAATATATTTTTTTCGTCCTAAGCATCTCCTCCTTTAGCCCCTCTCTCAGGACCTCGTTTTCAAGTTGGAGGGTTTGGCAGGAGCAGCCTCCTGCGTTTCTACCTCGGGGATCGTCCTCCAAGTCCCGCAGAGCATCGCTCCAGTCTTCGGAGTCTCCACAGGCGTGGTCTTACTTGACAGCTCCTCCTGCGTACTGAAAAGGAGCGATCTCTACTGAAGACCCGCCGAAGAGCCTCAAGCAAAAGGCGACGACGAGCTCGACAAGCCCGGCGAAGATATGGACGAACTGAATAGCCCATGACTCCTGACGGAGGCCACGCTGGCGCCCCCGGGGCCCCGAGGAGCGGGCAACCCGTGAGGGAGTCGCAAAGATCGCAGATGGCGCTCAAGTGTGGCGCTCTCCTGGGCTGACTCCTTTGCTAGTCGAAGTGTCAGAGGCAAGAAAGGCTCCCATCACCTCGGTCTCGCCTAGAATTAAAATGGCGGGCTAATAACATTCCAAAATGAACGATGTAATTGGATACTATCCGAGAAGTAGCAAGGTCTTCATCACTTTCTCTCTCTTGCGATCGACCTTCGTGTCTGGGGACCCTTGAAGTCGTCTTTTTTTCCTTCGTCCCCTTTTGGGAAAGACCTCGTAGCGCTTGAGCGTTTCTTTCTTTGTCTCTGAAGTCGTGCCTGAATCTCTTGATCCTCTCCTGTCGCCTTTTAGGTTCGAGCTTCGACCTCTAATTTGGGAAGGTTCGTCTTATTACCCGTTCTTGCTCCCCTTCCTCTTGACGAAAAAAATATTTCCCTCTCTCTGTGTTCGTTTATTTCAGAGCTGGAGACGTCCTCTCTGGCGTGACTTGGCCAGTGTCTCGTTCTCACGAGAGCAGCTCCGTCTCGAACTAAGGCCTTGCCAGATGTCAACCTGGAGCATCACGTCTGTTTTGTAGCTTTTGTGACACCTTCGCGTGACGGGAACATTCCCCTCAGCTGAATAAATTCGTCTGGCGACAGACGAGAAAATGATGTCATCCGCACCAACGGGTTCTGTTGGTGCTGCCGATTTCATTCAGTTGGGATGAGCCCCTCCACCAAACAAAATGTTCGGTCTTCCTGAGAACTCTTGTATCCTCTCCTCCCTGGGTCGTCTCATCCGAGGGTCGTCAGGGAGGACGTCGGTATCAAAGACGTCTGGCTTGTTGTCGTCGTCTTGCCGCTGGGGCAGATTCCATCGATGTCCCTGCAGCCATTCTTTCTCCCCGTCCACCTTGCCGCGGCGCGTCGCGGGTTCTGGTGCCGGAGCCGTCGTTCGAGCCCCGAAAGCAACAGCCCGCGTCCAACGCGACGCGGCGCCTGGAGCACGGAGGGCAGAGGCGCCACCAGCCTCG
>NW_027467712.1:565000-575000 GCF_046742065.1 Oratosquilla oratoria
CATTAAGAATATGAGTGGGATATTTTAACTTTTCCCCAGTATTCCGGATAGTTATAATCTCGTCATCAATGAATTCAGGATCTGAAATCCTGTAAGCTCGCAAGTACATGGAAATAAAAACTGATCTTTTCACATTGATATGGTGATTAGAATAAAAATGAACATAGGAAAGAATGTTGGTAGGTTTTCTATAGACTTATTTTCAGAATACCATTATCTTTAATTATTTCAACATCCAAAAAGGGCAAGCTGTTGTCATTTTCTATTTCAAGAGTGAAGTTGATGGAGGGTACCAATGAATTTAGATTAATAAGGATATCATCAATAGATAGATTATCAGGCCAGAAACACAAAACATCGTCTACATATCTGAATCAAATAACTTTTTCATCTTTAATAGTAGGTAATAATTATTTTTCAAAATATTCCATGTAGATGTTAGCTAAAACCGGTGAAAAAGGATTCCTCATAGCCATCCGGAGGGTCTGTGTGAAATATTTCCCCTCAAAGACATACATACATACATATACCAAGGCTTTTTCCCCCTTCCAAGGGAGGTAGACAAAAAGGGAAAGGCATGAAAACACTCCCACCCATTTCATCCCCAAATACACTCCACACCCCTCCCACCCTCCCTCTCATCTGAGCACCTCCTGGATGACGGGTCATCCCTGCACCCTGCCCACCGCCCTGGGTCAGAAGCAGTGTCGCAAGACACAGCACATAAACAGCAAGGCCGCTTCATTTAATCGGCGCCCCCGCCTCTCCGGCCCCCCTTGCATATAAGGAGAGGACGGGGAGAAATCCCTTCGGGCTGCTTCAAAATTTACTCACACATACCACCCCACCCCACCCCCAGCCCATTTCTCCTCATGCAATCACAACATCATCCATATACAACCATTCTCCACTCACCTCTGTCTTCCGTCCTCTCCCTTCCTTCCTCAACAGACATTCCCCTCTTCCCCAAAGCCCCCTTCACCCCATCCATCCACCTCATCCTAGGACGTCCCCTCATGTTCACTCCCTCCACATCTGCCTTCCATACTTCTTTTACTAGTCTTTCTTCACTCATTCTTTCCATGTGTCCAAACCATCCTAATATTCTTTCATCAACCCTATCCCCCAAATCCTTTTTTCACCCCTGTTCTCCTCCTCACCTCCTCATTTCTCACTCTATCCAGCCTAGTAACCCCCACCATACTTCTCAGACACCTCATCTCAAACACATTCAAACTCCTTCTCTCTTCTTCTCTTATGTTCCACGTTTCTGCCCCATATAGTGCTGTTGGCACAATCACTCCTTCATACAGTCTCCTCTTCGCATCCATTCCCAAATGTCTATTCCTCATTACACTCTTTAATCCACCAAGGCATTTACTCGCTTCTCTCAATCTACATTCTACCTCCACCTTCACTCCACCTTTTCCTGCTACACTTGCACCCAAGTATCTAAAACTATCCACTTCCTCCAGTCGCTCTCCCTTAACGTTCACTTCCAGTCTACTGCCACTTTCACCCCTTGTACATCTCATCACCTTACTTTTACCCACATTTATCTTTAGCTTTCTTCTATCACATACTCTCCCAAACTCTGCCACCAGCTTCCTCAATCCCTCCTCTGACCCTGCCACAAGCGCAGTGTCGTCCGCAAACAACAGCTGGCTCACCTCCCACTTTTCTCCATTTTCTTTAACCATCTCCAATCCCTGACCCACTACCCTAGCATTCACCTCTCGCACCACCCCATCCATGTATAAGTTGAACAGCCAGGGCGACATAACGCATCCTTGACGAAGTCCCACCTTTACTTCAAACCACTCACTCTCTCCATTTCTAATCCTGACACAAGCTCTACTACTCTCATAAAAACTCTTGACAGCTCCCAAAAGCTTTCCTCCTATCCCATAAATCTGCATAACCTCCCACAGTGCCTTTCTGTCTACCCTATCATAAACCTTTTCCAGATCCATAAAAGCCCAAAAAACATCCTTCCCCTTTCCTATAGCTTTCTCACATATCTATCTTATCACAAAGATCTGATCTACACAACCTCTACCTGTCCTAGATCCACACTGTTCCTCACCAATTACTCCCTCAAAGACAAAAGAAGGATTATTTACACACACACATTTATTTTACAAAATTTTTACAAGGGATACCATCAATACTGTTACCTAGAATATTTGGGAGAAAAGTTACAACATCTTGAATTGGGACATGAGTAAAGAGCCCAGTAACATCGAAACTAACTAAATTGTAAGGATAATCAATGTTAAGAGATTTAATCTTTTTAATGAAGTCTTCGCTATTTTGAATAAACGAGTTAGAAATAGTACCTACAAAGGGAGAAAGCTTTGTCACACGCCACTTAGAAAGCTTATAGCTCACAGAGCCTACAGAACTGATGATGGGCATAATAGGATGGTTTGGCCTGTGAGTTTTAATAAGTCCATACAAATAAGGTGTTCAAGGATTTTGTGTGGAAAAATATTTGATCAAATGTTCTCTACCTTTAAGTAATGTTCTTAATTCTTTATGGAAATTCTTATTTACCATGTCACTATGATCTTTGTTAAGTTCATAAGTGTTTTTATCTTGTAAGTGACCAATTACTTTGTTATAGTAATCACTTTTATCCATAATAACTAAGATGTTGTTTTTATCAGCTTTAGTTATGTTTAGAGATGTGTCTTCCTTTAAAGTTAACATGTTTATAACAAATCTTTTTAGAAGTTTATTATTTTTACAATTAAAGATAGCACCATAAATCAAATCCCTAATTAAACTACTATTTCCATTTGAATGTTTTTTCAAATTTAAAAAGAGAGATCCCAATCTCAATAGGATTTATCTTTTTACTGTAAGCAAAAAATAAACCATAACCTAAAGAACATAAAACATTATGGTTTAAAACTTTAGATGACAGGTTCAAAACACAATCAGGATAAAAATATTTGTTACAATAACTATTTTCAATCAAATGTTGCAATTTGTGTTCATGTTTTTGTTGGGCATCACTAATTTCACTAGAAAGCACTGAGTAACAATGGGTGATGCCCATACACACACACACACGCATATATTTATATATATATATATATATATATATATATATATATATATATATATATATATGATGAATGGTTTAGGCAGATGAGAGAGTGGGTGGAAGAAGAATAAGCGAAGATGGGCTGGAACTTTTTTATTGCTTATACGTTTCGACCGACTCGGTCTTCTTCAGTAAGCTGTCTACAAACAGTTTGGACCTCACATTTATACATCCGGGGACGGGGACATGGACAGGTGGCTGTCTGGGGATTCCCTTTCCCGTACCATGCATGTTTCCCAATTGTATTTATAATTAATTTACTTGCTGCCTTTGACAAACAAACAAAACCTTCCTTGTCATTGATATTTTCATAAGAATTAATGTAGGCAGCTTCAACAGTCTTCCTCATGTCTCTATTTAATCCTGTGTGTAAAACCTCGACCCCCTCCCAGTGGGGCAAATGTCCATATTGGTCAGCGTGCTGGACGAGTGAGTTAGACGTCTTGTGTGACCTCAAGTCTCGTTTGTGCTCGGCTATGCGTTTCTCGACGCCTCGACCTGACTCGCCGTAATATGAAGATGAGCATCTACCGCAAGGAATGCGATAAATGGTAATGAGGGCGTTTTGGGATAGTCACTTTATATTCTTAGTCTTGACGATTCTTTCAATATTGGAATTGGACGTCCTTGCTATTTTTATCCCACTCTTCCCAAGAAATCTGTCTATGCCTTCAGTTTTTCTAGAGTTAAGGACCGAAATATACTGTATCTTATCATCTTTGGACGATTGGACATTTGGTCTCATGAAAATGTTCCTCGCAACTCCTTTCAGCTTGTTAATCATCCCCCCTAGATATTTTAATTTCTTAAAGGCATTGGTTATGTAGGCTAATTCATCTTCCAAGAATTCCATACTGCAAATTCTAAAAGCTCTGAGGAAGAAACCTATGAGCACGCCGGTCTTCACTCGCTCGCTGTGTCCTGAGAAATAGTGCACAAAGTCGTCTCTGTTGGTGGGTTTTCTGTACACTGAGAATCTTACTCCTTCATCCCTCCTGTGCACCAACGTGTCAAGGAATGGTAACTTGTGGTCGTCTTCCATCTCTACAGTGAATTGTATATCTTTATGGACTCTATTGAGTCTATCTAACTTATGTTCAATGTCGATATTCTCTGGTACTATTACAATAACGTCGTCCACATATCTTAACCACGTGGTGCCTCTACCCATGATCCTTCTATATTCATCTTCCTCCAACGTTTCCATAAAAAGACAGGCCAGCACCGCAGAAAGAGGACATCCCATGGCGAGACCTCTCTGTTGTGTGTGTGTGTGTGTGTGTGTGTGTGTGTGTTTGTGTGTGTGTGTGTGTGTGTGTGTGTTTGTGTGTGTGTATACATATATATATATAATATACATATATGTATATATATTTATATATATATATATATATATGTGTGTGTGTGTGTGTGTGTGTGTTTGTGTGTGTGTGTATACATATATATATATATATATATATATATAATATGCATATATGTATATATATATTCATATATGTATATATATATATATGTATATATATATATATATATATATATATATATGTGTGTGAGTGCGTGTGTGTGCGTGTGTGTGTGTGTGTGTGTGTGTGTGTGTGTGTGTGTGTGTGTGTGTGTGTGTGTGTGTGTGAAACAACCATAGGAGAAAGGAAACTTGTAGATAGTAATACACATGTGTTTGTTTATATATATATATATATATATATATAAAAATATATATATACATACATATGTTTAAATATATATATATATGTATATACATACATATATATATATATACACACACATATATATATATATATATATATTCATATATATATATATATATATATATTTATATATATATATATATATATATATATATATATATATAAACATATAAACAAGCACATGTGTATCACTGCGGATGGACAACAAAGCGCCATGGTGCTCATCTGGGCCCGCGGGTTCTGTGCAGCGCTCAGGTGCTCGCCGGGTCCCGAGAGTGACCCGTGTGGGAGTTTTTTTTTTTTTTTTTTCTGTGAAATACTGACATCTGCGCCCGAATCCTCTCCTTGGTCCCGAAAGTGATCCGTGTGGGAGATATTTGTTCTGAAATACTGAAATATACAGGAATATGTATTGGATACCAACGTCCTCCCTGAAGACCCTCGGATGAGACGACCCAGGCAGGAGAGGACACATGAGTTCCCTGGAAGCCGACCATTAGACGCCTTCAAAACAGACTCCAGTCGCGCACTGGAAGAACCCGAAGACGAGTCATGACGCCAAGAGACTCCTGTCAGCTGAACCCGCATACCTGAAGAACTTGAGCTAATCTTGATGAACCCGTTTGTGCGCGTGCCATCGTTATCTCGTCTGTCGCCAGACGAATTTATTCAGCTGAGGGGAGTGTCCCCGTGACGCGAAGGTGTCATAAAAACTACAAACACACGTGATGCTTGAGGTTGACATCTGGCAAGGCCTTAGTTCGAGGAGGAGCTGCTCTCATGAGAACGGGACGCTGGCCAAGTCACGCCAGAGAGAGGACGTCTCCATCTCTGAACTAAATGAACAGAGGGAGAGAGAGAAATATATTTTTTTCGTCCTAAGCATCTCCTCCTTTAGCCCCTCTCTCAGGGCCTCGTTTTCAAGTTGGAGGGTTTGGCAGGAGCAGCCTCCTGCGTCTCTACCTCGGGGGTCGTCCTCCAAGTCCCGGAGAGAATCGCTCCAGTCTTCGGACTCCCCACAGGCGTGGTCTTCCTCGCCAGCTCCTCCTGCGTACTGAAAAGGAGCAATCTCTTCTAAATACCCCCCAAAGAGCCTCAAGCCGAAGGCGATGACGAGCTCGACAAGCCCGGCGAAGATATGGACGAAGTGAAAAGCCCATGACTCCTGACGGAGGCCATGCTGGCGCCGCCGTGGCCCCGAGGAGCGGGCAACCCGCGAGGGAATCACAAAGATCGCAGATGGCGCTCAAGTGCGGCGCTCTCCTGGGTTGACTCCTTCGCCAGTCAAAGTGTCAGAGGCAAGACAGGCTCACGTCACCTCGGTCTCGTCTAGAATCGTGATCCGCAGGGCAGACAAATCTTCAACTTTCGTTATTCTCAACAAAGAGGAATATCTTTCCAAAATGGCTTCCATCCTGAACGACACCACCAAATTCAAAAGAAACCCCACCAATGACATCAAGACAAAACTCAACCGCTTAATTTGTGAAAACAACAACTCTAGCACAACAAAGCTCCCCTTGATAGGAGGTGACCATAAGCTTGGTTATGCTTACGGAAATGTGAAGACCCACATGAATGGCCATCCCCTTCGCCCAATCATCAGCCAGACACCATCAGTCACCTACAAGCTCGCTAAGCGCCTCAACGAACTAATATCTCCGTTTGTCCCTGCCTCCTTCAGCCTGAAGTCCTTAGAAGAGTTTCTCGATATCCTGAGGACAGCCCAACCTTCCAACATAATGGGATCGATGGACGTCGAAAGTAAAAATGCTATCTCAGCTGTTGACTTTAACAACGCATATATATATATATGTATATACATATATATGTATATATATATGTATATATATATATGTATGTATATATATGTATATATATATATATATACATATACATATATATGTATATTATATAAATATATATATATATATATATATATATATATATATATATATATATATATATGTATGTATATATATATATGCACAAATTTCACAAGTCACACGTAAATCACAAATATGCATAATCCACTAGGAAAAGGAAAAACACACGGAGTCCGAGCGCTTTCGTGATATATTCACATTATCAAGGAGCACGCGCGCGCGACACACACACACACACACACACACACACACACACACACACACACACACACACACACACACACACACACACACACACACACACACACATGTATATATATATATATTATATATATATTTATATATATATATATATATATATATATATATATATATTATTCAACCACAAACAACTTTTAATTCCATGCCATCGCAATCGAGACTGAAGAATCGCTCCATGGAGACATTGTATTGGAAATTGAAACGTGGACGAGCCGAGGATTCGAACCCAGCTGGGTTCGAATCCTCGGCTCGTCCACGTTTCAATTTCCAACACAATTTCTCCAAAGAGCGATTCTTCTGTCTCGATTGCGAGGGCATGGAATTAAAAGGTGTTTGTGGTTGTATAATATCAAATGATCGCTGGGAACCATTCAGTGTAGATGTCTATATATATATATATATATATATATATATATATATATATATATATATATATGTATATATATATATATATATATCACTCACTTATTCCTCTGGCGCTACAGGCCCATTGAGGCCCCTGGCCGCTAGAACAAGATGCCTCCAGACTCTCCGATCTGCTGCTAACATATCTATTTCGTCGGGGTCGACGTCCAGGGATCGTAAGTCGTTCTCCACCCCATTCTTCCATCCAGTACGGGGGCGTCCTCGAGGTCTCCTGCCTACTATATTCTCGGTGAAAACACGAGAAGTGAATCTGTCTTGGCCGGATCTGAGAATGTGACCAAGCCACCTCAGTCTCGATGATCTCATGTAGTCAGTCACTTGAGGCATGGGTATTAGATCCCGGACTTCACGTGTGTGACGCCTTCTCCATATATTTAACTCGCCATCATATACCGGGCCGCAGATTGATTTGAGAGTATTATTCTCAAATCTGAGTAATTTTGTATCGGTGAGTTGGTTGAGGCTCCAGGTTTCGGCCGCAAATGTGAGCACAGGCCGTATCATGGTAGAATATAGCCTTGTCTTGGTTTTTCTAGACAGAATATTTGACTTGAACAAAGATCTTAAGCCGTGGAAAGCTTTCGTTGCGGATCTGATGCGCTCATCCACTTCGAGATATATATAATTTTCTGGTGTGACAATTTGGAGCCAAGGTATGTGAAACTGTCAACAAGCTCCAAGTTGAACCCCGCTACAATTTCATGTCCACCAGCAAAAGGTCTTCTCCTCTGGATGTGCATAAGCTTTGTTTTAGTTTCGTTTACTCTTAGCCCTATTTTTCCAGCGGCTCTCACAAGTTCACAGAATGCCAAGTCCAAAGATCTCATGTCTTCTGCGAGGATGACTACGTCATCTACATAGGAGAGTTCTTTCAGCCCTAAACTCCCTATCATAACTCCTGTACGAGCATGGACTAACACTTAAGAGGCACCATATGGAAGGCACCACAACCATCATTGAAAGAAATAACGACACCAGAAGACTAAAGATGACAAAAGAGGGGCTAATCATTAGCAGACGACAAACTGTTATTTCAAGAACTGTCTAGTTTCTGCAACCGGGATTTATTGATAATGGGTTATTTCAATTTCACTGACATTAATTGGATGACCCTTGAACATGGCCAAAAAGGTAGTCGCTTGTTTGATTTTCTTGGTGACAATTACTTAATTCAGCATGTAAAAGAGCCCACGAGATATGGAAACTTACTCGATCTTTTGATCACTAGCCGCGAAAGCATGGTAACTGATGTAGAAGTCGGTGAATCTGTTGCAAATAGCGATCACAACCTAGTTAGATTCAAACTCCTAAAGAATTTTAGAATAGATACTTGTGTTTCTAAAATACCCGATTTCAGTAAAGCTCAGTTCATAGGACTACGTCAGGAGCTTCAGCTTACAGATTGGGAGGCAAAATTAAACGAAAGACCTGTAGATCAGATGTGGGAAATATTTCAAAATACGCTCACTAAGATAATTCAAACTTACATTCCTTTTAAGGACAGACGTCCCCCAAATCAGGCTCGCCCAAAGTGGCTCGGCAAAGAAACTGAAAAAAGTATTGCTAAAAAGAGACATGCTTATAAGAAATATAAGTGCTCGGGTGCATCTAATGACTATGAAAGTTATGTATCAATACAGAGAGATTTAAAAAAGACAATAAGAAAAAGAAAACGACAATACGAAATGAACATCGCTGATAAATCCAAAGAGAATCCAAAAGAATTCTATAGTTACATTAGAGATAAAAAGGTTATTAGGAATCACATTGGTCCACTATTATCTGCTGACGGTCAACTTGAATATTCAAATGAAGGAATGTGTAATATCTTAAACAATTATTTTAGCTCGGTATTCGTAAACGAAACACCTCAAAGTGAATTCCAAACTGAAACCTGTGAAAAGTCTAGGGTAAACTTACTCACTACGGTAAATATAACAAAAGAAAAAATTAAAAGGTGTATAGACAAACTCAAAGTTAATAAAACACCAGGGCCTGACGGTTGGCATCCACGAATCTTAAAGGAAATGAAAAATGAGATTGTTGTTCCATTAGAAATTATTTTCAAGAAATCCATCATATCCGGAGATGTCCCAAGAGAATGGAAGCTAGCTAACGTTACTCCCATATTCAAAAAAGGTGACAAAAAGAAACCAAATAACTATAGGCCTATAAGTTTGACTTCAATCGTAGGAAAAATAATGGAAACTATCATCAGAGATGCTATCGAACATCATTTAGAAAGTAACCGTTTGATAAATGATAGCCATCATGGTTTCAGACGGAAACGTTCTTGTGTGACTAACTTACTCGAATTCTACAACACAGTTATCTCGAATTATGACAAAAGAAACAATATATATAGACTTTGCAAAAGCTTTTGATACCGTCCCACACGAAAGACTACTTACTAAATTAGCTTTGCATGGAATAAGTGGTAGCCTATTAGGTTGGACTAGTAATTGGTTGAATGGTCGAAAACAGAGAGTTGTTTTAAATGGAAACACTTCTGGATGGAAAAGCGTTGCAAGTGGAGTTCCTCAGGGTTCCGTTCTTGGGCCACTTCTATTCATAGTATATATAAATGATATAGACCATGGACTAAA
>NW_027467712.1:585000-595000 GCF_046742065.1 Oratosquilla oratoria
ATCTACAAATACTATATGAAAATCCTGAGCGTACTCCCATCTCTTTTCCAGTACTTGGCGGAGCGTGAAGATGTGCTCTGATATTGATCCGTTAGGCCTAAACCCAGCTTGGTACTCGCCTAACAATGGTTCAGTGTATGGTAGGAGCCGTTTATATATCACCCTGGTGAAGATTTTGTAGATTGTGGTGAGTAGCGACAGACCTCGAAAGTTATCACAAAAAGTTTGATCTCCCTTCTTGTGTAGAGCTCCAATGATGGCTTCGTTTATTCCGTCAGGTATTTCTTCTTGCGTCCATATCAGTCCTACTAGTTCGGTAAGTTCTGTAAGAAGGATGTCACTGCCTGCCTTCAGAATATCGGCATTCAATATATCAATCCCTGGAGCTTTATTGTTTTTGAGGGCCATGATAGCATTTTGTACCTCAGCTCTCGTTGGTGGTTCTTGTTGGCCAATTGTATCACCGAACATGGGTCCTGCATCATCAACACTGTCTTTTGGCGTCTCTGGGTTCAACAGTTCAGAGAAATGTTCGGTCCAACTTTGCTGGACCTCCTTTTCTTTAGTAAGCCATCTTTGTCCTTTATGCCAATGGCTTTCGGTTGGAAACCAGCTTTTATTTTCCTCACTTCCTTGTAGAAGTTTCTTGCCTGATCATTTAAGTTGTCATCATCCATATTTTAAATTTTATCGTTTAGGAAATGGCGTTTCTCCTGTCTTATGATCTTCTTTGCTGTTCTCTGTGATTCTACATTTTTTTTTCTTTGAGGACTAATTCTCTTGCTTAGCATTCCTTCACGATAACATTCAAATTCATTTTTATGTTGTAAAGAACGCTTTTTCTCCAATTACATCGTTCGTTTTGGAACCTTATTGGCCCGCTATTTTGATTCTAGACGAGACCGAGGTGATGGGAGCCTTTCTTGCCTCTGACACTTTGACTGGCGAAGGAGTCAACCCAGGAGAGCGCCGCACTTGAACGCCATCTGCGATCTTTGCGACTCCCTCGCGGGTTGCCCGCTTCTCGGGTCCCCTGCGGCGCCAGCATGGCCTCCGTCAGGAGTCATGGGCTCTTCAGTTCGTCCTTATCTTCATCGGGCTTGTCGAGCTCGTCGTCGCCTTTGGCTTGAGGCTCTTCGGCGGGTCTTCAGAAGAGATCGCTCCTTTTCAGTAGGCAGGAGGAGCTGGCGAGGAGAACCACGCCTTTGGAGAGTTCGAAGACTGGAGCTATGCTCTCCGGGACTTGGATGACGACACCCGAGGTAGAGACGAAGGAGGCTGCTCCTGCCAAACCCTCCAACTTGAAAACGAGGTCCTGAGAGAGGGGCTAAAGGAGGAGATCCTTAGGGCGAAAAAAAATATATATTTCTCTCTCTCTCTGTTCATTTAGTTCAGAGCTGGAGACGTCCTCTCTTGCGTGACTTGGCCAGCGTCCCGTTCTCATGAGAGCAGCTCCTCCTCGAACTAGGATTTGCCAGATGTCCACCTCAGGCATCACGTCTATTTGTAGCCTTTGTGACGCCTTCGTGTCACGGGGACACTTCCCTCAGCTGAATAAATTCGTCTGGCGACAGACGAGAGAACGAGCAACGCTCGCATGCACCAACGGGTTCATCGAGAGTAGCTGAAGTTCTTCGTGGATGCGGGTTCACCCCTCAGCAGCTGACTGGAGTCTTTTGGCGTCACGACTCGTCTTCGGGTTCTTCTCGCCTCCTTCCAGAGCGCGACTGGATGTATACGCCACCATATACATGATGAGTAATATCACTCGCTCACACTCCCTCACTCACTCCCTCACTCACTCACCCACTCAATGTCAGGCCCTTCTAGCTGACTAAGAACTAAGTCAGCAACCTTCGGGTCTGCAACAACAACTCGACCACCAAACAGACATACGAACGCACATGAACATCCGAGTAACCAAACAAACACAAAACACAAATTACGTATACTAACGATCCTCCCCTGGATATATAATCAACATGTATGATAATAGACAACAATACATAATCAATGCAGTTGCACCACCCATGTGAGACAACGGACCTTCTCGAAATTAATGTAAAGACTAAAGACTAAACCCAACACAAGAAAGTGCTGAGATTGTCACTTCCGGCCAATGACCACGAGGGTAGCGTGGCCGAGACGAGGAGTTGGGACGATGACGGGTGTTGTGCAACAAGAAGTGGTGTGATAAACAGTTATGTATGTAACCAATATTGTATCGTTCTGTTTAACAGTTGACAGTGTATATACCATAACTGCAAAACCTGAAAGCTTTGAATAAAATGGTATAAACTTAATACGAATCTACATATACCAGTACCCCGTACCTAGTGAACGATACATTATTACTGGTGGCAAGCGGTGACCGCGCCCACGTCTCTAAAGAAACAAACTAACTACCAGAAAAAAAAGACTATCGAGGACTCATCCTGCGCACCCCTCTGCACCAATTGTGTTCCTCCAAAAGAAGCGGTGGTGAAAATTTCTCACCACCTGGTGGCAGCAAAACCACACCATGCACAACACCTACGTTATCGCCGACTCAACAATAATTACCAGCCTCTAAATAAGGTAACCCAACCAACACCCTTTTCAAATACGTAATAGTATCATTACTACTATTACCTTACCTATCCATTTCTGAATCCCTGATACTGCTTTCCTTTTTTTTTAACGAGATTATCAACGAGCCATCGCTTGAGGACAAACCTCATCCGCTCACCCCCCACCACTCATCCGAGTGTCGCGTTCCACCGAGAACCACAACATCAGCAAAACTCGCTTCAAGCACGGTATTAAGGTAACCTATACGCCCTTAGATACCTACGTGCTCAACGCACGTACACCTTAACCATACAACGAGTATGTAATCTCGCACTTATATTAGCATATTGTCATTTAGAAGTTTTTTTTTTCTCTCCAAAAAATTATCATTAAGTAATACTCCTTAATCTGCCAATTACAAATATACATATATATTCAACAGTTAATATTATTACATAATATGATATTCATATGCATTCTTCTAGTTAAGTAATTCTTGTTTAAACAAATAGCTCTTATATGTTTAAAATTCAATATTTACATAGAACTTATACATTTTTATCAATGTAACCTACTTTACTGCTGTAAATTTTTTTTATGAACAACCATAATTAATTCTATTATAAGAATAATATCACAATAATTAACTCCTTATTATATAATATTAATTCCACATTTTATTACTATTTTATATATACACATATATTTTTATGATTTTTGTAATCCCATTACTATATCCCCCTTCCCATATCTAAGCATAACATAATACCCTTAGTTACTATATACCTATTATTCATATTTTAACAGCTCCTTTTTTTTTCTTAGATTACAAATCAAAACTAACTATTAACTAATACATGACTTAACAACATGGCCTTTGCCACCAGATCAAAACTAAAACAAAGCTTACATAGCGTCTTCTCAAAGTCTAGAGAAGAAAAACACCAAAATGACATATCCAGTGACAAAGAGGAAATACACACAGAAGACTTAATTGGCAATGACAAACCAGACCATTTTTACCTATGTCCACAGGTTGACAATACCTCTGACCAGTTAAATAATCCTGACAAAACTAATCCTAATGCAGATACCCCAATAACTCCCCTTTATGAGAACGATGTCTTACCTTTTTTCAACCAGCCTTCTCAAGTAGACACCTCCAACCCATCTCAACCACAACAACCCACCCAACCAACTCCTCATGTTGCTCCTCCTAATATCATGCCCTTCAACCAGCCTTCTCAAGTAGACCCCTTTCACCCCTCACAATCACAACCACCCATTCCTCCCATCCAACCAAATATGCAAACAAAACCTCCTATAAACCATAATCCATCCAACCCCCATATCCCAACACATAATAACCCCCCTCCCATTCAGCAACAGTACCAAACCTTCCCCTTTCCTTCCCCCCATACCCCACCTGTTCAAACCAACTCCACACCGTACCACCAACCACAACCTAACCTTCCTCCAAACCCACAATATTACCCTTACCCACTACCTCAACCAACAATAATTAACAACTATCAAACCATAACCCCCCTCACAGAAATCCCAACCTTTTCCCAAGATAGTGGACTATCCATTACAGATTTCTTGACAGCATGTGACCTGTTTTTCTCCAAAAACATGCAATACTCAGAGACAGATAAAATAAATTTGTGCCGTCAGAAAATAAACCCATCTGACATTTGCCGTTCAAAGGCAAGGATGCTAGACACCTTAGTTGCATCTGGAATCACTTATCAGGAATATAAACGCCACCTTCTTAAGGTCTTTCATAACAAACAACCTAACAACATTTCATTTCTAATCACTTTCCTCAATAACACTAGAGTCCAACCACATTCCATTACTAACATTATGGACTTTGTGGCAAACGGAATGAAAGAGGTCAGAGAAGACCTAGAAAATAACTCTCCTTGGACTCACACTGATCAATTTGGTCAAAATGTAATGCCAACAAAACACTTACTAACATTCCTTGAAATAGCTTCCTATCTCTCCCAACTCCCTCCAAAGTGTTTAAAGGAAGCCTCCAAAAAGGAACTAGACACTAGAAATCCTCTAGCTTATACCTATATTTTAGATATCATGAATGCTTGCAATGTATCCTTAGATACCCCCAACCATCTCCCCAGACTAAATAGCCTTCACTCACAGCACCCCCTCCCACCAATCAAGGACAACCTTCTAAGTGGTGCTCCTACCATTCATCAAACAGTCACAACACGAAAGACTGCATACAGCAAAAACAATACCCGCAGGTACAACACCACTCTATCCCTTGCTCAGTTCATGGAACCTTTTCCCACACCGATGCCCAGTGTTGGACACAGCAAAAGCAACACACGCAGGTACAACACCACCCTATCCCTTGCTCAGTTCATGGAACCATTTCCCACACAGATGCCCAGTGTTGGACACAGCAAAAACAACACCCACGCTCAGTGCATGCTACTACCTCACACCAGAATCAAAACAAACAAGTTCCACCCCCCTTTAAACACCCACTCCTATCTACACCAACACATCCAATCAAATACTGCAACCTACACCAAACATCATCTCACTCCAACGAAGAGTGTTACCTACAGAAAACACAACAACAACCGCATCAGAGAACTAACAACCCATTCACCACCCATCGACAAACACCCCCCTCCAACACGACAACCAATACTAAACAACGATTGGGGGAACGTGTACCAGCCTCACGCACCAAACCACCATAGGAATATCTCATACACAACACAAATACCTCACCCTAGAAGTAAGCCTAGACCAACTTAAAGTTGACATGATGGTTGATACAGGAACAAACCTGAACATCATCCCAAGAGCTCTGTATGAAGCATTAAATGACCCACCCCAAATTCAATTTTCCAATATGGAAGGACTCTTAATAGAAGGGAGCACAATTCCTCTACACGACACCATAGACTTAAATATTGAAGTCAACAATCACAAAGTAGGTTTCACAACTTTCCACATAGCAGATGAATGGAGCCTTGATCAACAAGGTATAATAGGACTACACTCATTAAAGATTTGGAAAACTAAGATAGACTTTGAGACTAACAAAATCTCCTTCCGAGATGTAAATAATGAATCAACAGTTCCTGAGACACCCGACTCAGACACACAACATCTCTCATGTCTACCTTCCTTTAATACTCCCAATCCCACTAACAGCTATTCCTTTCGACCACCCCCTTATGTCACCTCAAAGGCACTGATGTCTAACACAGTCATCATACCCCCTAGACATTCAATAACAGTCCCACTATACATACCCGGTGCAATAGACCATCAGGACGTCATAATCGACTCAGACACGTCCAGGATTAACAACATAACCATTGAGTCCTCCTGGGACACAATATCAGAAAATAAACATACACTAGCTATGTTAACAAACACCTCAGAACAACACCGTAAAATCAGGAAGAATACAAACATCTGCGCAGTCCATCTCCATAATTCCCCTATCCAGGAACCACTGCCGCAACACATCAACCAAGTAAGACCAACACAACCCCTCCCCCCTATTCCCCCAGACCAAATCACGACATCAGCTGACGGAGAAAGTCATAACGAGCTATTAGCTCTCCTACAGAGGAATAGATCAGCTGTCGCCTTAGAAGGCGAATCACTAGGCAAATGTGATATAATCAAACATCACATCCAAATTCCCCCAAACACCCCCCCTTCATACACCCCCGCTTACCGCATACCCCACAGTAGGAAATCCCAAGTCAATGACAGTGTACATGAGATGATACACCAAGGCGTAATTTCCCATTCAGACTCCCCATGGAACAGTCCCCTCTTTTTGGTCCCTAAGAAAGACGGAACCTTACGCCCTGTTGTTGACTTCAGAAAAATAAACAACCTAACTCAATCTGACCCACACCCCCTCCCCGCCATGCAAGATGTACTACAATGCATTGGCAACGGGAACTCTGTTTTTTCCACAATAGACCTCAAGTCAGCCTTCTGGCAGGTCGAACTAACAGAGGAATCAAAACCCGTAACTGCATTTTCCACGGACAAAGGACACTTTCGTTTTGAACGTATGCCCTTTGGCCTTAAGAATGCCCCCTCAACCCAACAAAGGTTGATGACCCGCATTTTCAGTGACATGATAGGAATCTCATTATTCGTCTATTTAGACGACCTCATTATATATAGTCCCACAGAAAGAGACCACCTTAACACTTTAGAGATTGTCATCAAACGTCTCAAAAACACGGGATTAAAGATTCAATTAAAGAAATGTAGATTCCTCATGAAGGAACTCATCTTCCTAGGCCATAAAGTGGATGCAAAAGGGATTCACACAACCACAGATAAAATAGATACAATAAACAATTTCCCAACCCCCAGAAACGCTAATGAAACAAGAAGTTTCATTGGGTTAGCCTCCTATTACAGACACTTCATAAGAAACTTTGCTGATATTGCTTCCCCTCTGACCAAATTCACAAGGAAAGGCGAGCCATTTCAATGGTCAGAAGCAGAACAGCAAAGTTTCGACACTCTCAAACACGCACTCACCACAGCCCCTGTACTAGTTTTCCCTGATATGAAGAAAGAATTCTTTCTTTACACAGACGCCTCCTCTAAAGGAATAGGCGCAGTCCTACAACAGAAAGATGACAATGGCAAAGAACACGCCATAGCCTACGCAAGTAGAGTCCTCAACAAAACTGAAAATAACTACTCAACTACACACAAAGAAGGACTTGCAATCATATGGGCACTAAAACACTTTAAATACCTCATTTTAGGCTACAAGATTACCATACTAACAGACCACCAACCACTAGTCTATCTTTTTAACTCCAAAGACTTACATGGGAGAGTTGCTAGATGGAAAACAACTCTCCTTGATTACGATCCCATGATCGTATACTTAGCTGGGAAAGCTAACGTAGTGGCAGACTGCTTGAGCAGACAAACTCACATCACCCCCATAACCCAAACCACATGCATACCTATGCAAGAACTCAGGGATGAAACTGACGGAGACCCAATATGGTCTCCAATAAAACAGCATCTCATCTCACAAACCCCCTTACACTCCCGACCACCTGTCCCTATTGAGGAACTCAATCTGGTCGACGGAGTCATAAGGAGAACCATTAATACAAGAGAGGTTACTGTTATCCCCAGAGCCCAAGTCCCCAATGGGAGGCCACTCGGGCAGAGATAAGACACTAAACACTGCTAGGCACACATATTATTGGCCTTACATGAAAAGAGATATAACCACACACATAGATTCTTGTGTAACTTGCAAACAATTCAGAGGCCCTAACCTGAAGCAAATCAACATAAAAGATATCCCACTCCCTGCTGAGCCATGGGAAACACTTGGCATTGACCTACTGAAAATGCCAACGAGCCATCAAGGTTCCAATTATGTACTCACAGCAGTTGAGTATTTATCTAAATACACAATCTTAATACCACTCCAGGACAAAACAGCAGAGACTGTAGCCAAAACCCTGGTCAACAATATCTTTTGTAAATACAACATACCACACACAATGTTATCTGACAATGGCTCAGAATTCAAAAATGAAGTGATGCGCGAAATAGCACACCTCTACAACATTGACCAAACATTTGCCACTGCATACCACCCCCAGGGAAACGGTCTGACTGAGCGAACAAATCGCAAGGTCCTAGAAATTCTCAGACCATTGGTCAATGACCTCATGGACACTTGGGAAGATTGGCTACCACAGGTACAAGCCAGTATCAATAGCACAGTAAATTCCGCAACAAAGATGTCACCACATGAAATCATTTTCGGCCAACCAATGCGCCTACCCTACCAAATATTCAACCAACCCCCCCCCACCCTTATACAACCTAGATAACCTCGCACACTGCATCAAAAGAGGTATGCAAACAATTTACAAAAAAGTTAGAGCAAACCTGAAAGAAGCCCAGGAAAAGACAAAGACAAAACAACACAAACGGTCAATTCCACTTGACATAGCACCTGACGACACAGTCATGGTAAAAGACTCAGGTCGAACAAACAAACTCAAACCCAAATTCCTAGGCCCCTTCATAGTCACAAGTTCACTCCCTAACAATGTTTTCCTACTAACAGATCCTTCTGATCACTCCACCTTCACCATACATGGAGAGAAGTTGAGAAAGGTCAAACTGAACCTCGACCCAATCTCACCTCCCATCCACAACCCACCTATCACAGACACACACCAATCACCAATACGCAAGTCTCATCCCATGACTCTGCGTCGACGCAACTAAACATGCACTCTAGCTCTCGCCCCTGAAGATGCAGGACGTCATGTATCTATCAGAGGAGGTTAAAATGGCCCATTTCCAATAAGAACTCTTTTCCACATATCTATAAAACTTCTCTACTTCCTTCCGACCAATATAATCTTAGCGAGAGTCAGATAAACATATCCTCATACACTGAGACATAACCTTCATCCTCCAAAAGTAAATACATCATTAATTACCCACCTTAAACATCGACTACTTTTGACATGGACTCATTCGACTTACATCATAGGATTCTTCCATATAACTCCACAGCCCTTTCCCTCTTAATCATGCTCTTTATACTAATAATAATAATCATATTCTGTTGCATGAAGTAACACCTTCCAAAACCTTTCCACCTCCATACCCAAATTGTTGTAAACCTAGATTAAGTTTATTCTTGTGTCTCACCCAATATCTTAAATACTATAAAAATTCATACAGAAATTATATATCCATACTATGAAATAAAACAAGTGCAATGTTACACACCAAACTGACCATAGAACAGTGTCTAGAAAAACAACACTCCCAACAGTGATAGTGTTAAACCATAAAAACAATAACATTTAAAAAGTGAATTAAACAGTGTATGTGAAATCCAATAGAACATGTAATCTGGTGAGACACAACGTTACACTTCTGAGACACAACATCGCTACCCCTTAATTACAGTTCATGATCCCCCTTGGGACCTCAGATTCACTTCAACAACACCCCCCCATCTGCACATTTTTAACCCCACAGGATTTTGTGTCTCTGAATTTTTTTTTTCTCGATGTATTACCCATATAAATACTTTTGTAAACCATGTACCCTAGGTGCCGGGAGCCACCTAACCCCAGGGGGAGAGCGATATGTATACGCCACCATATACATGATGAGTAATATCACTCGCTCACACTCCCTCACTCACTCCCTCACTCACTCACCCACTCAATGTCAGGCCCTTCTAGCTGACTAAGAACTAAGTCAGCAACCTTCGGGTCTGCAACAACAACTCGACCACCAAACAGACATACGAACGCACATGAACATCCGAGTAACCAAACAAACACAAAACACAAATTACGTATACTAACGATCCTCCCCTGGATATATAATTAACATGTATGATAATAGACAACAA
>NW_027467712.1:600000-602500 GCF_046742065.1 Oratosquilla oratoria
ATCTTTCTCTCTCGCCACCATCATTACTTTAGTTTTATTTGCATTTATTATCATTCTTGATTTTTTCAATTCTTCATTCCATGCATTCAGGGTATCCTGCAATTTTGTACGAGACTTTGTGATTATTGCAATATCATCTGCATATGCCAATGTAGTTACCTCTCCCCCAAGTCTCAACCTCTTCATGCTCCTGTCCATGAACAGCACAAACAGTAAAGGAGATATCACACCACCCTGTTTTACACCCTCAGTTACGTCAAACCAGTTATCCTCTCTTAGCTGGGTCCTTACCGCACTAACATTATATCTATAAAGACTCTTTATAGCTCTAATTAATGAGGGTTCTATCATATATGTTGGGTCTTCTAAAGTATCCCATATTTCATTCCTTGGTAACCTGTCAAATGCTTTTTCTAGATCTACAAAAGCGATGTACACATGTTGATCCTACTCCCAGTTCTTTTCTACTATCATCTTCAGTGTGAATATTGCATCCGTTGTTCCTCTCTGGGGTCTAAATCCATATTGTCCTTCTTCCAGCTTGTCCTCAACTATTATTCTTCAGTGGCTAACCAGAGTTTTTAACGTTGCCTGGAATGAAGGTAGAGTGCCAGCTGATTGGGGGAAGGGAATTATTTGTAAAATTTTCAAGAAAGGTGATCGCACCGAATGTAGGAACTATAGAGGAATATCACTGCTGTCACAAGTGGGGAAGATATATGAAAGAGTACTAGAGAAGAGATTAACTATATCTTCATTTCCCTTCAGCCATTTTTCATAGCTTTAATAGCATCTTTAATTTCATTTGTTGTTATCATACTATTTTGTTCTTTTCTCTGAATAACTTCTTCATCTATTGGTCTCTCCACTTCTGCTGGATTTAGAAGCTCTGAGAAGTATTCCTTCCATCTCTCGTCCACTTCGCCTTCCTCTGTGAGTAGTTTCCCTTCCTTATTCTTAATTGTATTCACCCCACTTTCTTCTTTCCTTTTGTAACTTTTAGCTATACTGTATACAAGTTTCTTTGTGCCCTGTATGTCCTCTTCCAGTTCTCTTGCTAACCTCTCCCATGTCTCTCTCTTAGTTCTTGTTTTTACTCTCTCAGCTTCATTTCTTGCTGCTTCGTATTCTCTTCTGTTTTCAGGATTTCTTCTCTTCATCCACTTCCTGAAAGCAACATTTTTGTTCTTAACAGCTTCTCTGACTTCTTCTGTCCACCAAACTGTTTTCTTTTTCTTTCATCCACTAATTCGCTTTGTTCCTATCTTTCACCTCCCCTTGTAGTCACTGTCACCACTGTCAGACCTCTACCTCTATTCAGTTAGTAGCCACTTAATTTCCCCTCACGTCTTTTCTTATAAGTTTTCCAGTACTTTTTAAGCAGTAGGCCCTATGCCTAGTTTCCTTTAGTCTCGCTAGTTTCCAAGTTCATTAGGCCCCATGCCTAGTTCTTATCATGTACTTCAAATCAGTCCTGGGGTAAAGAAATTGAACTTTTCTTCTTTCACTGTAATTTCACAGTCTTGTTACACTCAGGATCTCTCTCTCTCGTCTGCTCAGACCGTCTCCCGAGATCCCCGTATCCTACGCTAAGCTACCTTCGTCTGACGTCACTAATTTTTCTAATACAATCTCCTCTGACTTCTCAAATAAATGTCACTCCTTATGGGCGTGACTTTGAATTCATGCACCGATAGTTTTTCCTCCTTCTCCACCTTTTCTCCAATCCGGTAAGCCGTTACAATGTCACTAGTAATATCGTTTACCTCAGCATTAGTCAAACGAAGCTAACCTGCGCTTACAGAGTTTTGATTACATCAGCTATTATTTTAAAAACATTCACCGTTCTGTCGGCTAGTATTCATCAAACAGTGGGTGCCGAGTCTGACTTGTTGAGTCAGCATTCTAATGCCCTAGTGTTTCCCAAGCTCATTTCCATTCGTACAACTACCGGCCTCTTACACTATCACCTCTCTTGCGATTTGGATAATTTTTTCTTTCATATTCCCCCACTCTTTCTCTATATCTTCTGTTTCTTGATGTCATTCAGGTCTAGCTTCATAAACCTTCTCTCTATATTGTTTATCAATTTTTTGTTCTTTCAGTCTTTCTATTTTTATTCTTTCTCTTACAAGCTTTTTCAATGGCTTTAACTTTTTTGTTTTCATTTTTGCTAAAACCAAGCGGTGGTCAGAATCTAGTGATACAGATGGAATACTTTTCACATCTCTAAAGATATTTTTGTTATTAGTTAAGATCAGATCCATCATTAACTTCTCTACATAATCTCCTCTTTCAGAATTCCACCTGTACCAGCTCCATTTGTGGGTGTCTCTGTGCTTAAAAATGTATTCATAATAGCCAAGCTGTTTCTAATGCAGAAGTCTATCAGATTTTCACCTTCACCATTCACCTCACCAATTCCAAATGCACCCATCACACTTTCTATATTGTTTCTCTTATTTCCAACATGGGCATTCAGGTCCCCCAGTACGATCTT
>NW_027467712.1:607500-610000 GCF_046742065.1 Oratosquilla oratoria
AGGAGCGGGCAACCCGTGAGGGAGTCGCAAAGATCGCAGATGGCGCTCAAGTGTGGCGCTCTCCTGGGCTGAATCCTTTGCTAGTCGAAGTGTCAGAGGCAAGAAAGGCTCCCATCACCTCGGTCTCGCCTAGAATCAAAATGGCGGGCTAATAACATTCCAAAATGAACGATGTAATTGGATACTATCCGAGAAGTAGCAAGGTCTTCATCACTTTCTCTCTCTTGCGATCGATCTTCGTGTCTGGGGACCCTTGAAGTCGTCTTCTTTTTCTTCGTCCCCTTTTGGGAACGACCTCGTAGCGCTTGGGCGTTTCTTCTATGTCTCTGAAGCTCTTGATCCTCTCCTGTCGCCCTTTAGGTTCGAGCTTCGACCTCTAATTTGGGAAGGTTCTTCTTATTACCCGTTCTTGCCGCCCTTCCTCTTGACAAAAAAAATATTTCCCTCTCTCTGTGTTCGTTTAGTTCAGAGCTGAAGACGTCCTCTCTGGCGTGACTTGGCCAGTGTCTCGTTCTCTCGAGAGCAGCTCCGTCTCGAACTAAGGCCTTGCCAGATGTCAACCTGGAGCATCACGTCTGTTTTGTAGCTTTTGTGACACCTTCGCGTGACGGGAACATTCCCCTCAGCTGAATAAATTCGTCTGGCGACAGACGAGAAAATGATGTCACCCGCACCAACGGGTTCTGTTGGTGCTGCCGATTTCATTCAGTTGGGATGAGCCCCTCCACCAAACAAAATGTTCGGTCTTCCTGAGAACTCTTGTATCCTCTCCTCCCTGGGTCGTCTCATCCGAGGGTCTTCAGGGAGGACGTCGGTATCAAAGACGTCGGACTTGGAGTCGCCTTTTTGCCGCTGGGGCAGATTCCATCGATGTCCCTGCAGTCATTTTTCCTCCCCGTCCACCCTGCCGCGGCGCGTCGCGGGTTCTGGTGCCGGCCCGTCGTTCGAGCCCCGAAAGCCACAGCCTGCGTCCAACGCGACGCGGCGCCTGGAGCACGGAGGGCAGAGGCTCCACCAGCCTCGACCGCTGAAGGCGCTCCCCGCCGTGTCGCTTGGTGGTCTATTCTGCCCAAGGTGTCCCTGGCGGTCCTCGAACCTGACCAAGGAGAGGATTCGGGTGCAGAGGTCAGTATTTCCAACCCAAAAAAATATCTCCCACACGGGCCAGTCTCGGGACCCGGCGAGCCCCTGAGTGCTACACAGAACCCGCGGGCCCAGATGACCAACATGGCGCTTTGTTGTCCACCAGTAGTGATACACATGTGCTTGTTTATATATATATATATATATATATATATATATATATATATATATATTATTAAGCTTTGTTGTCCACCCGCAGTGATACACATGTTTATATATATATATATATATATTGCAGAGTTTTTTTTATCTGCCTTTTCTCTTTCTCTGAGAATCTTTTTCCCTTCCACGGGAAGTTGTCTTATAATGTCACCATATGACATTGTTTTGTCAGTTACTTTGGGCATGGCTTTACCAAAGTGAAAAACTGGCCAGAACGCGTTTTCACACTACTTAGTGCTTCATCAGTGGCTAGACTGTGAATATCTGATTGAATTATTGTGTATATATATTGTTGGTGGTGGTCTGATATTACATTTTGGGGCTTCTGATTGGCTAGTGGGCTGGACTGGGACTCCCAAACTATTCTACTTCCTCATTGGTCGGCTGTTGTGTGACGTCATCAGTATTGTGTCTTCTTTCAGTGGGCTTAGATCTCCTTACGCTAGGGAGGGCTTCTAAATCCCTAGTTTGTATATTAAGATTGGGAGATGTTTCTTTAATAAAGAGAGCTTCGAGGATAGGTAGCCTTCTATTGTCTTGATTTGTGTCCAGCACTTCTGTGTTTTTCTATTAGAGTTTCTTTATTTAAATTTCTTTTGTGAGCAGAGTGATGGTGGTTTCTGGGGGCTCCTGAAGAGAGGTGGTATGATAACCGGCGTGAGAGCTTCATTGTTGTCATGCCAATATAGTTTGAAGGTTGGGATGCACAGTTCCCAAGTTTACACGTGTACCTATATATGACGTGAGTTCTCTGAAGGTCACTTTTACTTTCTCTTATATTATTCTTTAGTAGCAGTTGAGATGTCTTTTTTTTATAATATATAATCAGTTGTACTTTAGAGTTTTCTTCTTTAGGTTTAATATTTCTTTTAATAATTTGTTGCATAACCCTTTCATCTTCTTTGTAGGCTGTGGAGAAGAAGGACTTATAGTAAATTTTAATCAGGTTTTTGGCGTTAATGTCCTGTGGGATTTTGTCTGGGTGGCTTTTGTCCTGGTACCATTTGTCTAAAGTTCTTTTTGTGATTCGCTCTATATCCTTATTGGCGAATCCATTATTCATAAGGGTCTGAGAAGCTCTTTCTAACTCATTATGTACTGTTTCCCAATTATTACAGTGACTAAGAGATCTTCTAATATAAGCGCTGATGGTAGAATCTTTGTATCTTTGGGGACATTCGCTAGTCCCATTTAG
>NW_027467712.1:612500-622500 GCF_046742065.1 Oratosquilla oratoria
TCATATTTAAAGGCTACTTTGATATCCAATATCTTGAGTATGTTGACAATATCAAGAAAGCTTTCATGAAAAGAAAGAACAAGTGTATTAAGTTGTTTATGGTTTTCTTGTTCTTGATTGCGTGTTTTGTAAAACCGTTTCTTTGCAGTATTGTGACATTAAGAATATGAGTGGGATATTTTAACTTTTCCCCAGTATTCCGGATAGTTATAATCTCGTCATCAATAAATTCAGGATCTGAAATCCTGTAAGCTCTCAAGTACATGGAAATAAAAACAGATCTTTTTACATTGATATGGTGATTAGAATAAAAATAAACATAGGAAATAATGTTGGTAGGTTTTCTATAGACTTATTTTCAGAATACCATTATCTTTAATTATTTCAACATCCAAAAAGGGCAAGCTGTTGTCATTTTCTATTTCAAGAGTGAAGTTGATGGAGGGTACCAATGAATTTAGATTAATAAGGATATCATCAATAGATAGATTATCAGGCCAGAAACACAAAACATCGTCTACATATCTGAATCAAATAACTTTTTCATCTTTAATAGTAGGTAATAATTATTTTTCAAAATATTCCATGTAGATGTTAGCTAAAACCGGTGAAAAAGGATTCCTCATAGCCATCCGGAGGGTCTGTGTGAAATATTTCCCCTCAAAGACATACATACATACATACATATACCAAGGCTTTTTCCCCCTTCCAAGGGAGGTAGCCAAAAAGGGAAAGGCATGAAAACACTCCCACCCATTTCATCCCCAAATACACTCCACACCCCTCCCACCCTCCCTCTCATCTGAGCACCTCCTAGATGACGGGTCATCCCTGCACCCTGCCCACCGCCCTGGGTCAGAAGCAGTGTCGCAAGACACAGCACATAAACAGCAAGGCCGCTTCATTTAATCGGCGACCCCCCCTCTCCGTCCCCCCTTGCATATAAGGAGAGGACGGGGAGAAATCCCTTCGGGCTGCTTCAAAATTTACTCACACATACCACCCCACCCCCCAGCCCATTCCTCCTCATGCAATCACAACATCATCCATATACAACCATTCTCCACTCACCTCTGTCTTCCGTCCTCTCCCTTCCTTCCTCAACAGACATTCCCCTCTTCCCCAAAGCCCCCTTCACCCCATCCATCCACCTCATCCTAGGACGTCCCCTCATGTTCACTCCCTCCACATCTGCCTTCCATACCTCTTTTACTAGTCTTTCTTCACTCATTCTTTCCATGTGTCCAAACCATCCTAATATTCTTTCATCAACCCTATCCCCCAAATCCTTTTTCACCCCTGTTCTCCTCCTCACCTCCTCATTTCTCACTCTATCCAGCCTAGTAACCTCCACCATACTTCTCAGACACCTCATCTCAAACACATTCAAACTCCTTCTCTCTTCTTCTCTTATGTTCCACGTTTCTGCCCCATATAGTGCTGTTGGCACAATCACTCCTTCATACAGTCTCCTCTTCGCATCCATTCCCAAATGTCTATTCCTCATTACACTCTTTAATCCACCAAGGCATTTACTCGCTTCTCTCAATCTACATTCTACCTCCACCTTCACTCCACCTTTTCCTGCTACACTTGCACCCAAGTATCTAAAACTATCCACTTCCTCCAGTCGCTCTCCCTTAACGTTCACTTCCAGTCTACTGCCACTTTCACCCCTTGTACATCTCATCACCTTACTTTTACCCACATTTATCTTTAGCTTTCTTCTATCACATACTCTCCCAAACTCTGCCACCAGCTTCCTCAATCCCTCCTCTGACCCTGCCACAAGCGCAGTGTCGTCCGCAAACAACAGCTGGCTCACCTCCCACTTTTCTCCATTTTCTTTAACCATCTCCAATCCCTGACCCACTACCCTAGCATTCACCTCTCGCACCACCCCAGAAGCTTTCCTCCTATCCCATAAATCTGCATAACCTCCCACAGTGCCTTTCTGTCTACCCTATCATAAGCCTTTTCCAGATCCATAAAAGCCCAAAAAACATCCTTCCCCTTTCCTATAGCTTTCTCACATATCTATCTTATCACAAAGATCTGATCTACACAACCTCTACCTGTCCTAGATCCACACTGTTCCTCACCAATTACTCCCTCAAAGACAAAAGAAGAATTATTTACACACACACATTAATTTGACAATTTTTTTTTACAAGGGATACCATCAATACTGTTACCTAGAATATTTGGGAGAAAAGTCAAAACATCTTGAATTGGGACATGAGTAAAGAGCCCAGTAACATCGAAACTACCTAAAATGTAAGGATAATCAATGTTAAGAGATTTAATCTTTTTAATGAAGTCTTCGCTATTTTGAATAAACGAGTTAGAAATAGTACCTACAAAGGGAGAAAGCTTTGTCACACGCCACTTAGAAAGTTTATAGCTCACAGAGCCTACAGAACTGATGATGGGCATAATAGGATGGTTTGGCCTGTGAGTTTTAATAAGTCCATACAAATAAGGTGTTGAAGGATTTTGTGTGGAAAAATATTTGATCAAATGTTCTCTACCTTTAAGTAATGTTCTTAATTCTTTATGGAAATTCTTATTTACCATGTCACTATGATCTTTGTTAAGTTCATAAGTGTTTTTATCTTGTAAGTGACCAATTACTTTGTTATAGTAATCACTTTTATCCATAGTAACTAAGATGTTGTTTTTATCAGCTTTAGTTATGTTTAGAGATGTGTCTTCCTTTAAAGTTAACATGTTTATAACAAATCTTTTTAGAAGTTTATTATCTTTACAATTAAGCATAGCACCATAAATCAAACATCTAATTAAACCACTGTTTTCATTTGATTGTTTTTTTTTTCAAATTTAAAAAGAGACATCCCAATCTCCACAGGGTTTATCTTTTTACTGTAAGCAAAAGACAATCCATAACCTAAAGAACATAAAACATTATGGTTTAAAACTTTAGATGACAGGTTCAAAACACAATCAGGATAAAAATATTTGTTACAATAACTATTTTCAATCAAATGTTGCAATTTGTGTTCATGGTTTTATTGGGCATCACTAATTTCACTAGAAAGCACAGAGAAACAATGTGTGATGCCCATACACACACACACACGCATATATGTATATATATATATATATATATATATATATATATATATATATATATATATATACAGGTATATATATATATATGATGAATGGTTTAGGCAGATGAGAGAGTGGATGGAAGAAGAATAAGCGAAGATGGGCTGGAACTTTTTTATTGCTTATACGTTTCGACCGACTCGGTCTTCTTCAGTAAGCTGTCTACAAACAGTTTGGACCTCACATTTATACATCCGGGGACGGGGACATGGACAGGTGGCTGTCTGGGGATTCCCTTTCCCGTACCATGCATGTTTCCCAATTGTATTTATAATTAATTTACTTGCTGCCTTTGACAAACAAACAAAACCTTCCTTGTCATTGATATTTTCATAAGAATTAATGTAGGCAGCTTCAACAGTCTTCCTCATGTCTCTATTTAATCCTGTGTGTAAAACCTCGACCCCCTCCCAGTGGGGCAAATGTCCATATTGGTCAGCGTGCTGGACGAGTGAGTTAGACGTCTTGTGTGACCTCAAGTCTCGTTTGTGCTCGGCTATGCGTTTCTCGACGCCTCGACCTGACTCGCCGTAATATGAAGATGAGCATCTACCGCAAGGAATGCGATAAATGGTAATGAGGGCGTTTTGGGATAGTCACTTTATATTCTTAGTCTTGACGATTCTTCCAATATTAGAATTGGACGTCCTTGCTATTTTTATCCCACTCTTCCCAAGAAATCTGTCTATGCCTTCAGTTTTTCTAGAGTTAAGGACCGAAATATACTGTATCTTATCAGCTTTGGACGATTGGACATTTGGTCTCATGAAAATGTTCCTCGCAACTCCTTTCAGCTTGTTAATCATCCCCCCTAGATATTTTAATTTCTTAAAGGCATTGGTTATGTAGGCTAATTCATCTTCCAAGAATTCCATACTGCAAATTCTAAAAGCTCTGAGGAAGAAACCTATGAGCACGCCGGTCTTCACTCGCTCGCTGTGTCCTGAGAAATAGTGCACAAAGTCGTCTCTGTTGGTGGGTTTTCTGTACACTGAGAATCTTACCCCTTCATCCCTCCTGTGCACCAACGTGTCAAGGAATGGTAACTTGTGGTCGTCTTCCATCTCTACAGTGAATTGTATATCTTTATGGACTCTATTGAGTCTATCTAACTTATGTTCAATGTCGATATTCTCTGGTACTATTACAATAACGTCGTCCACATATCTTAACCACGTGGTGCCTCTACCCATGATCCTTCTATATTCATCTTCCTCCAACGTTTCCATAAAAATACAGGCCAGCACCGCAGAAAGAGGATATCCCATGGCGAAACCTCTCTGTTGTGTGTGTGTGTGTGTGTGTGTGTGTGTGTGTGTGTGTGTGTGTGTGTGTGTGTGTGTGTGTGTGTGTGTTTGTGTATGTGTGTATACTTTCATATATATATATATATATATATATATATACATATATATACATATATATATATATATATACAGATATATATATATGTGTATATGTGTGTGTGTGTGTGTGTGTGTGTATAGTATATATATAATATAATATATGTAATATATTCAATATATATATTCATATATGTATATATATATATATATATTATAATATATAAATATAATATATATATATATATATATATATTATATATGTGTGTGTGTGTGTGTGTGTGTGTGTGTGTGTGTGTGTGTGTGTGTGTGTGTGTGTGTGTGTGTGTGTGTGTGTGTGTGAAATAATTATAGAGAAAGGAATCTTGTAGACAGTGTAGACATATAATTAATTTATATATATATTGTTTATATACATATATATAAATATATACATATATATATACATATATATATATATTAATATATATATATAAATATATACACCATATATATATATAATATAATCATTATATATATATATATATATATTAATATATAAACATATAAACAAGCACATGTGTATCACTGCGGATGGACAACAAAGCGCCATGGTGCTCATCTGGGCCCGCGGGTTCTGTGCAGCGCTCAGGTGCTCGCCGGGTCCCGAGAGTGACCCGTGTGGGAGTTTTTTTTTTTTTTTTTTTTTTTTTTTTTTTTTGTGAAATACTGACATCTGCGCCCGAATCCTCTCCTTGGTCAGGTTCGAGGACCGCCAGGGACACACTTTGGGCGGAATAGACTACCAAGTGACACGGAGGGGGAGCGTCTACAGCCGTCGAGGCTGGGGAAGCCTCTGCCCTCCATGCTCCTGGCGCCGAGTCCCGTTTGACGCGGGCTTTGACTTTCAGGGCTCGAACGACGGCGCCGGCACCAGAACCCGCGACGTCCTGCGGCAGGGTAGACGGGGAGGAAGAATGACTGCTGGAACCGCTGAGCTACTCCAGGGGCTACCTTTCCGTCGCCCGAGAGAGTCCTGGAGGTAGTATCAGTGCTAGGTGGCGCCTCTGGCGGACAGGACTCGACTGCCCTTCAGTTGTACCTTGACAACTGTCGTGGGAGTTTTCTTAGAGTCTTCTCTCCAGGGGGGACATGGATGAAATCTGCCCCAGCGGCAACACGACGACAACAAGTCCGACGCCTTCGACACCGACGTCCTCCCCGAAGACCCTCGGATGAGACGACCCAGGGAGGCGAGGACACATGAGGTCTCAGGAAGACAGACCATTTTGTTTAATGGAGGGACTCATCCAAGCTGAATGAAATCGGCAATACCAACAGAACCCGGTGGTGCGGGTGACATCGTTATCTCGTCTGTCGCCAGACGAATTTATTCAGCTGAGGGGAATGTTCCCGTCACGCGAAGGTGTCACAAAAGCTACAAAACAGACGTGATGCTCCAGGTTGACATCTGGCAAGGCCTTAGTTCGAGGAGGAGCTGCTCTCATGAGAACGAGACGCTGGCCAAGTCACGCCAGAGAGGACGTCTCCAGCTCTGAACTAAACGAACAGAGAGAGAGAGAGAAATATTTTTTTCGTCAAGAGGAAGGGGAGTAAGAACGGGTAATAAGAAGAACCTTCCCAAATTAAAGGTCGAAGCTCGAACCTAAAGGGCGACAGGAGAGGATCGAGAGCTTCAGGCATGACTTCAGAGACAAAGAAGAAACGCCCAAGCGCTACGAGGTCGTTCCCAAAAGAGGACGAAGAAAAAGATGACTTCGAAGGTCCGCAGACACGAAGTTCGATTGTAAAAGAGAGAAAGGGATGCAGACCTTGCTACTTCTCGGAAAGTATCCAATTACATCGTTCATTTTGGAACGTTATTGGCCCGCCATTTTGATTCTAGACGAGACCGAGCTGATGGGAGCCTTTCTTGCCTCTGACACTTCGACTAGCGAAGGAGTCAACCCAGGAGAGCGCCGCACTTGAGCGCCATCTGCCATCTTTGCGACTCCCTCGCGGGTTGCCCGCTCCTCGGGGCCACGGCGGCGCCAGCATGGCCTCCGTCAGGAGTCGTCATGGGCTCTCCAGCTCGTCCAGGTCTTCGCCGGGCTCGTCGAGCTCGTCGTCGTCGCCTTCGGCTTGAGGCTCTTCTGCGGGTCTTCAGGAGAGATCGCTCCTTCTCGATACGCAGGAGGTGCTCAAGGAGGAGGAGGAGCTGGCGAGGAAGACCACGCATGTGGGGGGTCCGTAGACTGGAGCGATGCTCTCCGGGACTTGGAGGACGACCTCCGAGGTAGAGTCGCAGGAGGCTGCTCCTGCCAAACCCTCCAACTTAAAAACGAGGTCCTGAGAGAGAGACTAAAGAAGGAGATACTTAGGATAGCGGAACTGAGGAACATCATCGAAGACCTGAAAATCTCGAAGTCAGTTCGAAGGTCACTGACTTCGGCGCTTCGAGGTTCCTCCTCTTCGTGAGACCTGTCGGCGCCAGGAGGAGGAGGAGGAGGACAGGTCTCGCTGGGCAGAACCTCCAGCAGGACCTTCGAAAGAGCAGAGTTGCATTGGGAGTGACTCTTCGAGGGAATGATGACTACTTCCTCCTTCGTCGTCTCATCGAGCTCGAGCGAAGGAAGCGGCACGACGCCTCCAGTCGAGTGCCAAAGCCCCCAGCGACAGCGAGAGCCTCCAGGCTACTTTCCGAGAAGTAGCAACCTCTTCATCACTTTGTCTCTTATACGTTCGAACTTCGTGTCTGCGGACCCTCGAAGTCATCTTCTTTTTCTTCGTCCCCTTTTGGGAACGACCTCGTAGCGCTTGGGCGTTTCTTCGTCTCTGAAATGTTGCCTGAAGCTCTTGATCCTCTCCTGTCGCCATCTTTTTTTTTTTTTTTTTTTTTATCAAACCCTAGCAGAAATGTGTTACTTCAGAGGGGCACGATGGCGCCTCCAATAGCTCCGGGGATACGTCCATAACTTTATAATTGAGAAGCCCATGTCGCTACCTTCTTAGGATATCTTTTAATTAGCCCTTCAGTTGTTTAATCTTGTTTTTCAAGTCTTCTATGAGCTGCTGAAGTTCCTCTTTATCTTCTTCCTAACAATGATGAACCCCCAGGTTCACTCCGGTTCCAGGAGATGAGGTCACGTAGGAATTTTTATCTCGATGTCTGTCTCCATAAAAATTAAAATCGCTCCCCATCGACTCGGTGGGAGGGCGGGAAGACTAAACCAAGAGAGGTTGCATCACGGAGGTCGAGATTCTTATATATATATTTGTGTGTGTGTGTGTGTGTGTGTGTGTGTGTGTGTGTGTGTGTGTGTGTGTGTGCGTGCGTGCGTGCGTGCGTGTGTGTGTGTGTGTGTGTGTGTGTATTTACCTAGTTGTATTTACCTAGTTGTATTTTACGGGTAGGGGAGCTATGCTCGTAGGGTCCCGTCTTTATATCTCATTTTATCTAGACTATTTTTAAATTTATGTATTGATTTTGCACACACCACTTTCTCATCCAACTTGTTTCAAACGTCTATTACTCTGTGAGGAAAGCTATTCTTTTTCAGATCTCTTCTATAGCCGTCTTTCTTGATTTTCTTTCCGTGTCCTCTCGTATTTCTTTCATTGTGTGTGTGTGTGTGTGTGTGTGTGTGTGTGTGTGTGTGTGTGTGTGTGTGTGTGCGCTTGTGCGTGTGCGTGAGCGTGTGCGTGCGCACGCGTGTGTGTGTGTGTGTGTTTGTGTGTGTTTGTGTGTGTGTGTGTGTGTGTGTGTGTGTGTGTAAGTGTCTGTGTATTCATGTATATATATATGTATATTTCTAAACAGAAATGTAGTAGCACATTTGTAAATTTGTTAAGAAGAACTGATGATAATTTATTCTTTACAGTGTACCGTAAGCCCACCCATTCAGGCAGTTATCTCCACTTTTTTAGCAATCACCCTGACAATGTTAAGAAAAGTGTTGCCTCTGGCCTTTTCTTGAGGGCTTTCAGGATTTGCAGTCCTCAACTTCTGGACCATGAGATTGAGGTGATCAAATGTCAACTTGAGAAGTTGGCTTATCCACCTTGGTTTCTGAATCAAGCCCTCAGTAAGGCTAGGGCCAACCATTTTAAAACTTCCGTCCCCTCAAGTTTTCACCGCTCCTTTAAGGACATTTTAAAAATTCCATTTAATAATACCATCAGTTCTTCTACTAAATTGTTTCCTCATGAACGTCTCACTATTGCCTATCACTATCCTAACACCGTGCGTAAGCAAATTGTGAACGTTCAACAAAAACCGAAGGAAATTGAGTCACCTGGTGTTTATTGTTTGCCCTGCAAAGATTGTGATTTGGTTTACTTGGGTCAAACCGGGAGAGACCTGAACACTAGATTGGCAGAACATAAAAGGTCAATTAGGTATGGGCAAGAAAATTCGGCTGTATTTCTTCATGTCAAAAATAAGAATCATTCTTTCGACTGGGGTAAGGCCAGATTAGTGTTCAAGTCCCACTGCGGTTTCAGGAGGAAAATAGTCGAATCAGCATTAATTGAGGAATGCCCTAATATTAATATTTCTAAAGGGCAGTGGACACCTGACATTATCTCACGCGCAGCAGTAGCCAAGTTGATGCGGACACTACATCCTCCCCTCTCCTCACCTCCTCCCTCCTCCGCCACCCCAGTTTGCCCCGCGCCTGAGTGAGGTCAACTGTCCACATCTCTTCTTACTGTAGTTTATAAGTCCCCTCTGTTCTCTATCTTATGTACTTTCCTGAAGAGGGCTACAGTTGATAGCCGAAATATAGGATTTTTCTTTATTCGAAGTTTATTCTTTCTCCGACTGTGGGTTCCTGTGTGTAATATATGTATATATATATATATATATATATGTATATATACATATATATATATATGTATATGTATATATATATATTTATATATGTATATGTACATATATATATAAATTTATACGTATATATTTATATATATATATATATATATATATATATATATATACATACATATACCAAGGCTTTTTCCCCCTTACTAGGGAGGTAGCCAAAAAGGAAAAGTCATCAAATCATTCCCACCCGTTCCATCCCTGAAAACACTCCACACCCCTCCACCCTCCCTCCCATCTTAGCACCTCCTAGATGACGGGTCATCCCTGCACCCTGTCCACTGCCCTGGGTCAGAAGCAGTGTCGCAAGACACAGCACATCCACAGCAAGGCCGCTTCATTAAATTGGCGACCCCCCCTCTCCGTCCCCCCATATAAAGGAGAGGACGGGGAGAAATCCCTTCGGGCTGCGTCAAAATTTTGCTCACACACACTACCTCACCCCCATTCCCCCGTCCATTCCACCTCATGCATCACAACATCTTCCATATACAACCATTCTTCATTCACCCCTGTCTTCTGTCCTCTCCCGTCCTTCCTCAACCGACATTCCCCTCTTCCCCAAAGCCCCCTTCACCCCATCCATCCATCTCATCCTAGGACGTCCCCTCATGTTCACTCCCTCCACATCTGCCTTCCATACCTCCTTTACTAGTCTTTCTTC
>NW_027467712.1:637500-640000 GCF_046742065.1 Oratosquilla oratoria
CTTTCGTGATATATTCACATTATCAAGGAGTACATATACATATACATATATATATATATTATATTATATATATATATATATATACTTATATACACACACACACACACACACACACTATATATATATATATATACAGTAAATATATAAATATATATATAAATATATATATATATATATACTTACACACACACACACACACACACACACACACACACACACACACACACACACACACACACACACACACACACACACACACACTCACATAGTAAATATATATATATATATATAATATGTATATATTATATACATATATATATATATATATATATATAGATATATATATATATATATATCTATATATATATCACTCACTTATTCCTCTGGCACTACAGGCCCATTGAGGCCCCTGGCCGCTAGAACAATATGCCTCCAGACTCTCCGATCTGCTGCTAACATATCTATTTCGTCGGGGTCGACGTCTAGGGATCGTAAGTCGTTCTCCACCCCATTCTTCCATCCAGTACGGGGGCGTCGTCGAGGTCTCCTGCCTACTATATTCTCGGTGAAAACACGAGAAGTGAATCTGTCTTGGCCGGATCTGAGAATGTGACCAAGCCACCTCAGTCTCGATGATCTAATGTAGTCAGTCACTTGAGGCATGGGTATTAGATCCCGGACTTCACGTGTGTAACGCCTTCTCCATATATTTAACTCGCCAGCATATACCGGGCCGCAGATTGATTTGAGAGTATTATTCTCAAGTCTGAGTAATTTTGTCTCGGTGAGTTGGTTGAGGCTCCAGGTTTCGGCCGCAAATGTGAGCATAGGCCGTATCATGGTAGAATATAGCCTTGTCTTGGTTTTTCTAGATAGAATATTTGACTTGAACAAAGGTCTTAAGCCGTGGAAAGCTTTCGTTGCAGATCTGATGCGCTCATCCACTTCGAGATATGTATTATTTTCTGGTGTGACAATTTGGAACCAAGGTATGTGAAACTGTCAACAAGCTCCAAGTTGAATCCCGCTACAATTTCATGTCCACCAGCAAAATGTCTTCTCCTCTGGACGTACACAAGCTTTGTTTTAGTTTCGTTTACTCTTAGCCCTATTTTTCCAGCGGCTGTCACAAGTTCACAGAATGGCAAGTCTAAAGATCTCATGTCTTCTGCGAGGATGACCACGTCATGTGCATAGGCGAATTCTTTCAGCCCTAAACTGCCTATCATAACTCCATTGTCATCCCTCACTACTTGTCGGAATACCCATTCCAGGGCCAAGTTAAAGTGACTGGGTGCTAATAGGCATCCTTGCCTCACACCAGATATAATCATCTGAAAAGGCTCACCAAAATTTCCTGAGACTCTCACACGGGAGGTCGTACTGTTGTATAGGGTTTGAATGAGTCTTATCAGCTTGGATGGGATTTCAAGGATGGCTATGACTTTCAAAAGACTTTCTCTATGGAGACAATCATACGTCTGCTTGAAATCTACAAATACTATATGAAAATCCTGAGCGTACTCCCATCTCTTTTCCAGTACTTGGCGGAGCGTGAAGATGTGCTCTGATGTTGATCCGTTAGGCCTGAACCCAGCTTGGTACTCGCCTAACAAGGGTTCAGTGTATGGTAGGAGCCGTTTATATATCACCCTGGCGATGATTTTGTAGATTGCGGTGAGTAGCGACAAATCGAAAGTTATCACAAAAAGTTTTATCTCCCTTCTTGTGTAGAGCTCCAATGATGGCTTCGTTTATTCCGTCAGGTATTTCTTCTTGCGTCCATATCAGTCCTACTAGTTCGGTAAGTTCTGTAAGAGGGATGTCACTGCCTGCTTTCAGAATTTCGGCATTCAACATATCATTGCCTGGGGCTTTATTGTTTTTGAGGGCCATGATAGCATTTTGTACCTCAGCTCTCGTTGGTGGTTCTTCTTGGCCAATTGTGTCACCGAGCATGGGTCCTGCCTCATCAAAACTGTCTATTGGCGGCTCTGGGTTCAACAGTTCAGAAAAATGTTCGGTCCACCTTTGCTGGACCTCCTTTTCTTGTAGAAGTTTCTTGCCTGATTATTCAAGTTGTCATCTTCCATCTTTTGAATTTTATTGTTTAGGAAATGGCGTTTCTCCTGCCTTATGATCTTCTTTGCGGTTCTCGGTGATGTCTTTAAGGCCCTCATCATTAGGGTGTCCTAGGTGCCTCAGTCTCCTCTTTCCTTCTTCTTACAGCTTCTTCACATCTAGGAGTAAACCATTCTTCTTTCCTCTTCATTCTATAACCACATATTTCCTCTGATGTCTTTGTTAGGGCTTCCTTAACTTTACTCCATTTACTGTTTATATTAAGATTATCTTCTACTTCCTCTATCAGATTTAGAGCCTGAAAACGGTTGCGAAGATCAAGACAGAAGTCATCCCTCACCTGAGAGATTTTAAGCTTATCAATGTCAAATTGCTTGTTCTGCCGATCTCTGACACCAGAATCTAATCTTTTGATTTT
>NW_027467712.1:646340-666340 GCF_046742065.1 Oratosquilla oratoria
GACTGAGAGGGCTGAGGAGAACAAGGGACATGGGTATGTTGATGCGCATTGCTAATACACAAAGAACTAGAAGGTACTTCCCCTAGTTTACAGGAAAGTTTTGTCGCAAAAGACAAGAGAGTCTCATCAGTCTTATACTGGAGGGAAGGTGCAGCTCTTCTCTCAAAAGGTACCAGAAAAAGGATATACATAAAAAAATATATATAAAAAAAATAAGGCGAAACCTATCTAGAGTTATAGTACCATTATCCACCCAGTCTGAGGGTGATAAGGAATCTAAAGCATCAACAACAATTATACTGGCCTGAGCTTGTGCATCCCTATAGTCAAGCGTACCCAGTCGGGATATGAGGGTATCAGCCAGCGTGAAACACCACCGGAAAGAATTGCCACCAGGGGCATCTGAAAATATTTTAATGAAATTAGATTTGAAGATGTCATAATTATAATCCAAAGACTTTGGATCTAAGCACGACGCTGACAGCAACTCAGACACCAGAGAATGTGACACAATCTGGGACCTCACAAAGGAGATCTTTTCAGGCCCAGTCGAAACATTGGAGTTCAGTATGGTATCCTCGCATTGGCGAATAAAATCTTTTGCCTTATAATGGGGATCTTGGCCTGAAAATTTAATAACAGAGGGTTCTTGATGCAAGAGTGTAAGGTGCTTAGCCATTGTTTCAGATGATATTTGGGGACTTATGAAAGATGGTACCTTTGGCTTAGACATAGCAGAAGGAGGGCAAAGGAACACTCCACTACGTAATAACATTTACGAGAACAACAGAAAAGTTACACATTTAACATTAACTAATACGACCGCTTTACAAAACACAATCCAATTTATAGGAAAATAAATCCACCTAGGCTGTCGGTCGTAAACAATGTCCAACACACAAGAAAATACAAAAAAGAAGAAGAAGAAGAAAAAAAAAAAGTTTTCCTTCAAACAAAGAAAACGTGACCGTCAATGAAATGACGTCACTATGTTAACAAACATGGCCGACCACGCGGACGACTATAAGGATATGAAATATATATATATATATATATATATATATATATATATATATATATATATATATATACATATATATATATATATATATATATATATAAGAATATATTACAATATTCCAAAAGGATAGTACAGAAAAGCGTATTACAGGAAAATACGCACAAAATATTGGTCAACCGTGCACAATACCCAGTCGAAGGCGAAATGAAATCGTGTCCCGTAGACTGAATCGTCACGTAGGCCAATTTTTCAAGTAGGCCGGGCTGCACAATAATCCGTCCACATCCAGTCGCCACGGTGAACCACCGAAATATGGTAAGAAGATGCAAGGGGGTTCACCACTGCTGAAGATGAGGATGGCAAAAAAAATAGTGTGGAACTAAGTTAGAACACGAAGAACCACAAGCAGGCGGTTTGCAAAAAAAAAAAAAAAAAAAAAAAAAAAAAAAAAAAAAAAAAAAAAAAAAAAAAAAAAAAAAAAAAAAAAAAAAAAAAAAAAAAAAAAAGACAAATGTCGGCAACACACAGTAATCAGTTCCTTCTCAAAACTGGTCGTGAGGACCATTACTTACTAAAAGTTATTGTATCTGTAACCTGAAACGAGAAGGAAAGAAGGGACCAAAGGCATACCTAAGGCACACGTAAATAGTTGCTTGTTTGGCGGCCGGCCACGAATGGTCCGAGTCTGGTAACTCAATTTTGAGAGTACTTGTTGAAGTTTCACGCTGCACTAACAAGTTCACACAATATAAAATGTTTTAATCGCTGCCACCAAATGTTAGGGTGGCTAAATGACACACAAGAACGAGTTAAGAATTTTTATCCAAAGCACTGATCACACGTGCATACACTCCGAAGGCGGGAGCCAGACTACTCAAGCCAACTCCTTCATTGGCGGGAAAAACAGGCACGAATCGTCCCGCGATCACAAAATGCTTACTAACATACAACAAATATACTTATTAATAAATAAAAACATCGGGAAAATATACATAAAAATACAAGAAGGGTCACCATTACAATATATATATATATATATATATATATATATATATATATATGTATATATATATGTATATATATATGTATATACATTTGATATCTGTATATATATATATGTATATACATATATCTGTATATATATATATATATATATATATATATATATATATATGGATGTATGTAGGCATGTATGTTTGTGTATTTGTGTATTTACGATATATAGTGGACATGCTCAGCCTTTGTAATCCTTTGATTTTTTTCAGCTGACGTTATAAACCAACTCATCGTCCCGTCATAGTTATATAACGGTAGTATTCTCTTAATCAAGGTGAATTTTTATACATGTTGTGATAATGGACTTAGGAAATCATATTGTGAATTATTTAGTGGCTCTTTTAGAAACAATCAACTACTTTTCATATATTTTCTGATATGAACCATGCTACTTCATTTAGATTTGAAGAATGTCTGCAGAAGGCAGTTTGATAAGTAAAATATTTTTTTGCAGAAATCCGAGTTGTGTTAGCTGCGACGTTTGTTTTACTCTGGTGTGCATACTTGTGACCACACACCTCTGAAGATTTAGGGTCATTTAGGACCAGAACACTCTGGGAAAGAGGGCAATTATTCGCTAAACGAGGCCGTACAGTTTACGAGTTTCAACAATATGGATGCTTTCATTTGTCCACCTCCGAATGAACTCGTGTTTATGCATTTATCAAGATATTTGAGGTGGTCCGAGTTTATTTTGTTGGTCAATTTTTTGCTTGTTTTAGGTTTGATGAAATTAGCTTGCCGCGAATATGAACTCATTTGTGAACTAAAATGTTCAGTATATTCATTTATCTCCCTGCTTTAAGAATACATAACACGTACGCTGCTATCCATCGGTGCGTGACTGATTAAATAACTTTCAAATATAAGATATATAATAACTCCTACCACAGATCTTTTTTTAAACGTTAAAACAATTTTTTCAACTTGATCATCCATTGTATGATGTCATCTATTCTAAGTCACTCAATATCATATCGCAGGAAACACCACCTTACACAGCGGCACACGATCTTAAAGAGCGTGCAATTTGTGTCAGAGAATGAGAATGTGTTGATACAATAATGTTCACGAATTGATTACTGGTCCACTGGGTACGAAAAGAACACAAGATAAACTTTACTGTAAGTTTAATTAATTAATTAATCAACCAATCAATCCCTCGCCAGTCAGAGTAGAAAAAAGTAAAGGAATATGGAAGTACGCAATTTTGATCATGGGAAGACTTTTGACGTGGTCACATAGTGAAGAAACGAATTAGATAATAGGAAGATATGCATAACAAATAAGGTCAGAGTGTTTATAGACACACACCTAAAGCCATGCACACGCAAACAAGGGCATACATCTATACTCAGGTGTACATATGCACAAAAACACGCGCACAACCACACAAAGGCAAATACGCACGCACACATATACAAACACACACAGGTATACACAAACACACACACACAGACTGATTACTGGCTCATTGGTTATCAAGAGTATACGAGAAAAACACATAGTTAAGTAAGGAATTTGATAACAGGCAGATATGAATAAGAATAACAAACAATTGTGTATAGACAAATATCTAAAGCCATGTACACACCCTTATTCATATGTACACATGCACAAACACACACAAAGGCAAATACGCACGCACACGTACACAAACACACGCAGGTACACACAAACACACACAGGCACACACACAAATGTCTTAAATAGACGAAAACGTTCAGTATTCCGATCTTTGGTTCCCTCGTGGTTTCAAGCAAAATATCTTTATTCACGTGTTATATGTGATTACTGTTGCATATATTTACATATATACATATAGGTACATATATATACATATGTGTATATATATATATATATATGTGTATATACATATGTATATACATATATATATGTATATACATATATATATGTATATATATATATACATATATATATATATACATATACGTGTGTGTGTAAGTGTGTGTGTGTGTGTATAGCTATGTGTTTGTGTATGTAGATGAAAATGTGTCTGCTTTTTATGAAAGGCAGAGTGAGTGTGTGTGTCAGTGAGTGTGTGCCTTTGTGCTTCTCTGGGTTTTGGTATGTGTATGTTCATTCGTGTATATACGTGATTACATACATTGTAGTTTTTTATATTAAGGATGTGCGCATGTTTTGATGAATATAGTTGCACACCCTCTAACTCGGAATAGAGCATAACTAATATTTGACAAGGTTTCTTTCACGTGGGAACCCATGTATTTTAACCAGGTGTCTCTTTTCTAGCTTCGTGGAATGATAACTGATCGTGCTATTCATGAAATCCAACCTGTTCGTCAAAGGATTCTCCCCTTCCAGGCCTTTAAATCCATTCTATTTTCTCTAAGCTTCAGTGCCTTTATCAACGCTCCTGGGCCCTTTCATAATCCACAGCAGCATTGATTAACTTTTTACGAAGTAGATGTGCATAAAGATGCCTTTCATGGTTTTATATATACCTGATATGTGGCATGTGGTTTGGCTTATTATGGATTTTCAAACACATGATGATAAGATTTTTATATGAAATAAATCAATGCACAAAGTAAACGTGTTCAAGTTAATTAATGATTTATCTTTTATTTATCAATTTATCTATATAGTTGAAAATTCATAAATTCATTCATTTTCTTATTTTAATTCTCAATTTCTTGTTTTGCGTTCAGTGTTATGAAACAAAAGATCTTATGTTGATATATTTTTAACTAAAAGTTACCGTATTAAAACCTCTTTTCTTGAATAATTTTTTGAAAAACAACTAGTTTACCGACATTAGATACCTTATCACAGCGTGCATAAAAAAATTCCACTTACTTTTTATCACAACTGAAAAGCAAATAAGAACAAATAAGACAATATATGAATAAGTAAACTTATAAATACGTAAGGAAAAGAGGTAAACAAGCACATAAGAAAGAAATTATATAAACAAGCACAGAGACAAACAAATAAACAGATTAACTGATATACAGGTAAACTCAAAATAGTGCTAAATAATTAAGAAGTTAAGTAGATAAAGAGAGAAACAAGTAAATGGTTAAAGAGGTGCACATGTAAACAAATAAATAGTTACGCAGGTAGAACTATATGCAAGTAAATAGATATACAGAGAAAATAAAAAAGATTAAGCAAATGATAAATAAGTAGGTAAACAATCAAACAGGTAAACATGTGTTCATTGCAAGAGGCGCAGGTGAGTAATTTAGCAAGAAAACAGGTAACTATATACAAAAGGTAAGCAGTTAAGCAGTTGAACAGTTAAGCATATAAGCAGTTAAAAATTAAAGAGTTAAATAATTAAACAGCCATATATCTAATCAGTTAAAAAGATTAACAGTTAAACAAGTAATGTGTAGAAAAGTAAGCAGTAAAAATATAAACAGGAGTAAATATGAAAACGTGACAACAGGTGAACAAGTAATATGGTAAAACGGTAAACTGGTAAACAGATACAAACGTAAATAGGTAAACAGGTAAAAGAAAATCAAGTAAATATTCAAGTGTGCGTGTAAGCCAGTAAACAAGTAAACAAGTAAACAAATGAAAATCAGCAAAACAGGTAAACACATGAAAAAAATAATCAAGTAAGCTAATATGTTGGTAAGTTACAAGTGGTAAGAAAGCTATTAAGGAAGGAAGCAAGGAAACAAGAAAGAAAACAATCAAACAAGTAAACAAATAAACAATTGAATAATAAACAAATTGAAATAGCAATAAAAAAATTAAGAAATGAACAACTGAACAAGTAGACGAGTAGACGGGCAGACGAGTAGACGGGCAGAGGACTAGACGGGCAGACGAGTAGACGGGCTGACGAGTAGACGGGCAGACAAATGAAGAAATAAACGAGTAAAGGAGTAAAGAAATGAACATATAAACAAGTAAACAACCAAGCAACTAAACATTTAAGCAATTGAATAAAATTAAATAAATAAACAATATAATGATTAAACAATTAAAGAATTAAAAATCTTAAGGATTGAACAAGTAAATAATTAAAGAATTTAACAATTAAACAATGAAATAATTAAATATCAACAATTAAACAATTAAATATTTAAACAATCTAATAAATAAACAATTGAATTATCAATAATCTAACTATTAAACAATTAAATAATTAACAATCTAACAATTAAACAATTGAATATATGAGAGACTGGGTGGAGGAAGAATAAGCGAAGATGGGGTGGAACTTTTTTTATTGCTTATACGTTTCGACCGACTCGGTCTTCTTCAGTAAGTCGGTCGAAACGTATAAGCAATAAAAAAAAGTTCCAGCCCATCTTCGCTTATTCTTCCTCCACCCAGTCTCTCATCTGTCTAAACCATTCATCAAATTGAATATATAAAAAATCTAACAATTAAACATTTAAATGTTTAAACAATCTAACAAATAAACAATTAAATAATTAAAAAACTAACAATTAAACAACTAAATAATAAAACGATCTAAAAATTAAACATTTAAATAATATAACAGTCTAAAAGTTCAACATTTAAATAATTAAACAGTCTAACAATTGAACACTTAATATATAATTAAGTAATTAAACAATATAACAATTAAATAATTAAACAATCTAACAATTAAACAATTGAATATCTAAATAATCTAACAATCAAACAATCTAGCAATTAAACAATTAGATAATTAAACAATAATAATTACACAACTTAACATTTAAACAATCTAAAAATTAAACATTAGATAATTGAACAATCTAAGAATTAAATAACTATATAGATAATTAAACAATATAACAATTAAACAATTAAGTAATTAAAAATCTAACAATCAAACAGTTAAATAGTTAAACAATCTAACAACTAAACAATTAAATAATGAAACAATCTAACAATTAAACAAGGAAGTATTCTAACAATTAATCAAGTAAAATATTTAACAAGTAAACAAGTAAACAATCTAACAATTAAACAAGTAAACAATCTAACAATTAAACAAGTAAATAATCAAATAATCCAACAATTAAACTACTAAATAATAAAACAATCTAACAATTAAACAACTTAATTATTAAACAATCTAACAATTAAACAACTAAATTATTAGACAATCTAACAGTTAAACAACTAAATTACTAAACGATCTAACAATTAAACAACTAAATATTTAAACAATCTAACAATTAAACGACTAAACAATTAAGCAATCTAACAATTAAACAAGTTAACAATTAGAAAATAGAATAAGTAAACTCGTGAACAAGTAAACATTTAATCAACTAAGCAATTAAACAATTAAATTATTAAACAATCTAACAATTAAGCATCTAAATAATTAAAGATTCTAACAATTAAACAACTAAATAATTAAAGAATCTAACAATTAAACAACTAAACAATTAAACAATCTAACAATTAAACAAGTTAACAATTAAGCAATAGAACAATTTAACTCGTAGACAAGTAAACATTTAATCAATTAAGCAATTAAACAATTAAATAACTAAAAATCTAGCAATTAATCAACTAAACAAATAAGAAATAGAAAAAATAAACTCGTAAACAAGTAAGCAAATTATCAGATAAATAGATAAATAAACAATTAAAATATAAAGAAATGAACAAGTAAACAAGTAAAACATAAACAAATAAGTAAACAAGTAAGCGGGTAAACAGACGAAGATATATTCTTCCCCTTCCTCTCTCTTATCCTCTTTCCTTTCCACGTTCCTCTCGTCTTCCTTCCTTCTTCTTTTACATCACATAGCTTGTATGGTGATCTGACTACATGGGTTCTATATAGGGAGTATTTAAGAGATTTAAGTAACATCCTCACGCAGTCACGCAGCATTCTTTAAACTAATTTCCGTTCAAAGACGAATGTTGATCATTTTCATCTTTTACTACTCCAACGTTCTGCTACATTCCTTAAATGTTTCATGGATTCAACCTCTTCGGCAAGATACTGTCACCTAGGGTAAAAGCGCTGGTTATTGTCAAAGAAATATTCTTCATTTATCTTACCTCACCTCCTATTCTTTTCTTTACCATAAATTTTCGGCCCTTGTTTCTGTTCTTTACATTTTACTTATATTTTTCCTTTTGCCCGCTCATTTTCCACCTCTCTACCCTAACCTCCCTTATTTTCGGTCTCAATGCCAACTCTCGCCTTCACCTCCCCCGCTATCCTATTCTTTCAGCTGCCAAATATTTACTTGGCTCTTAATTCTTCATACAATCTCACGGGCAAACAAAGAGTGCCTTAGGGTGTTGAACCTCAATTTTGTCTCCGCCCTGGAATGCTGTATACGATAAGAACAGTAGTTCTCAACGTATTCGCGTTAATAGATGCCTGACCTACGCACAGGTACTTCTCATACATACTGGGAATCACTTTAATGCTGAAGAAATTCGTCAGGTAATGAAATCGGTTATAATTGTTTTTATTTGAGCCTCCATTTGGAGGGTTCTGTAGAACACAAAAAGATCCTTGACTCAAAGCGATTCCTAGGTCCCCTCCTAAGAATCAGTGGCTATAAGGACTTGATTGAAATGTACATAAATGAAAAAATTATCATAAGGCATAACAGTAACTTCAGAAACACACAGTGATAAATACATGAAAGAAATCCTTTTCATAATTAAATAATTTATACACACAAGGGCACAATGTAAACATAAACACAACTGCTGGAACGGAAACAATCGTTCAAACACATGACCACACAGGATCAGAACTTGACACACTGATTGACTGGCTGACGGAAAGACTACTTCCAAACAAACAACATACACGCCTAATCGACATTCCGACTGACCGAATGACACATTGGTTCACGGAGTTGCACACTGACAAAATAACAATGGCATATTGACAGCCTGACAGAGAAACTGTTGACGGACTGACAGATCGATAAACTAATAGACTGATAGACAGATAGACAGATGGACAGATAGACTGACAGGTTGACAAACTGACATATTTACAGACTGACATATTGATAGACTGACAGACAGATTGCCTAACAGACTAACAGACAGACTGACAGGCAGAGAAACATGGAGACAGGCATACAGGTAGACATATTAACAGACAGACACACACAGAGAGACGCAGAAAGACAGACGTGTATATAGTAGACAGGAACAAATGAAAAAGTGGCCTGATAAGGATTTAAAAGTCATTGAGAAGTAGAAATGGTATCCACCCTAAGTAGTTAGTACATGTGGTGGGGCACCTGGCTGGGTAGAATGCCATATATATGTTTTTTTTTTCAAGTAAGACCCTTTTTAACCCTTTTTCTGCTGAATAGCAACTTTTTCAAAATTAATCATTTTAGACATAAATAGAAATGCTCATGGAATGCTCAGTTAGAAGGTTTATTTAACACTCAAGATAAAGCTCTTGATCTGCTTAAAATAAAAAAAAATATATATATATATAAATTGCAAAAAGTTAACTTAAAAAGGTAAACAAAAGTTCAAGTTTGAGTATTACCCTTTAACCCCGGGATCAGACTCTTTTTCAGATTGTTCTCCGGGGTCATCTGGTAAAGCAATATGTAGATACTATCATTCACATGCTTAGGGACATATTGGGATTTTATTTTTTTTTCTTAAGTTTTGAAAATGATTGATCAATTAGGTACCTGATACTGGGGCATCCAAACTTCGACCCTATTTAAGGTCTCTACGTAATATACGTTTTTGAATATGTACAATGCGCATCAGTGACTTCATGTTAAATAAAAATGTTTAGCTTTTAATGCTGACATTTGACACACACAGGGGTAGACAGGTACATGTAGATAGACCATTTGATCCTGCTCTATCCCTCCCCTCTTGCCCTGTGTCACAACACCATTCATTCCACACGCATTGGAAAAATGGCGACATCGCAACTGGATCAGGTTAGCAGGCCACCTTTGCCTTTACTACCCGAAGGTCCATCTTATAATTTCATTCGAGTTGATTTAGAGTTTCACCACTGAGATATCATCTATGCTCTCTACAGGCTCTGGGAGAAATTAATATGTATGTACATACAGTATTAACACGCTAAGGGTCCGACTTTGTCCGAGGAACTCCTCTGAGGCGGCCTGAAGCCTGCCCGTATTCTCCGCGCGGTTTTCTTTTCGCCTACGTTCTACGTGTTCCTAACGAGTTTCGTCGCGATCGGCCTACTTTAAGTGAGATTTTGAGGCCAATCGTCCGCCATCTTGCCTTCCTGCCCGGTCGTGGTTCTGTGACGTCATCGCGCTGTGCCGCGTCACAGTTCGAATTTTAATAGCACTCCCAAGACAATGTGAAAGTCCCAGTCCAGAAAGATATATTTTCCGTCGACTTCTGATAGCCTTAAGTTGGAGAGACGTTAACTTGAAAAATATTCTCAAACAGGAACTCTATCCAGTTCCACTATCACTTGCAAACTCAAAATTATTTAACTATTTAACATACCTATGCATTTATTTATGTTTTTATTTGCTATTTACATTATTATAATTTTTATCAATTTATTATTATGATTTTTTTCGCATCCGACCTAGATATGGACCAAAAGGTCTCCTGTCGGCATGCTCCGCCTTTGTAATCCTTTGTAAAATCGACACCCTCATCGAGAAAACAACTGCAAAAATAGTGACAAACCTACCCAAGAGTCAGTCTGTCACCTTTCTCCTGATAGATGCACCGGCCCTCATTCAAGCCATTGGTATGCCTGAAAAAGGCAGTGGCTTAGGGGATCTTGCAGAAGTCCTTTCGAACATGGTGAAAAGAAAGTTTAGAAAGGGTTATTCTCAAGTTGATGTCTTGTTTGACATATATTTGGAGACATCCATCAAGGATGGGACACATTCTGGTCGGGCTGGATTGATGAGACCAATCAAATGAGTAAAAGATTCAAATCATGTCAAGTTACAACAGACATAAGAACATAAGAAGAACATAAGAAATAAAGGAGACTGCAAAAGACCATAAGGCCTACACTAGGCAGCTCCGTATCCATCAACACCTGTCATCCCCATCCATAAAGTTGTCTAATCGTTTTTTAAAACAACTGATAGTATCAGCGCTTACTACGTGGTTACTAAGTTTATTCCATTCATCGACCACCCTATTTGTAAACCAATTCTTGCCTATTTCCTTCTTAAATCTAAATTTGTCCAGTTTATACCCATTACTGCGAGTCCTGCCCTGTTGTTTTATTATGATGACCTTGTTTGCATCACCCTTGTTATAGCCTTTGATCCACTTGAACACTTCTATTAGATCACCCCGCACTCTGCGTCTTTCCAGAGAGTGTAAGTGTAGGTGCCTAAGCCTCTCTTCGTAAGGCAAATTTCCGAGTCCTTGTATCATTTTGGTCATTCTTCTCTGTACTGATTCTAGTGAATTTATGTCCATTCTGTAGGACGGAGACCAAAACTGTACCGCATAGTCAAGGATGGGTCTAACTATCGCTAGATAGAGTTTAATAATTACCTCTGCACTTCTATTCGTTACCGTCCTAGCAATGAAGCCTAATGCGCTGTTTGCTTTATTTCTGGCGCTAATGCACTGCTTCCTGGTTTTAAGGTCCGGACTCACCAGAACTCCCAAGTCCCTCTCGCACTCAGATTTTTCTAAAAACGTGTTATCTAAGTTGTATCTATTTTCGGGGTTGTGTAGCCCTACGTTTAACACGCTACACTTAGAGATATTGAAGTTCATTTGCCATTTCACCGACCATGTTAACAGTTTATTAAGATCATCCTGCAGAATCTTGGCGTCTTCTCCTGACCTAATTAGGCGTCCTATTTTAGTGTCGTCCGCAAACATCACTATTTAACCCATCGTCTAAGTCGTTTATATACATAATGAACAACAAGGGACCCAAAACCGAGCCCTGGGTGACCCCGCTAGTAACATTGCCCCACCAAGATTTTATTCCATTTATGGTGATCCGCTGTTTTCTGTTACTAATCCAAGCTCTAATCCATTCTAACACTTTTCCTCCTATGCCATTGGCTTTGATTATATTTAGTAGTCTCTGGTGTGGCACTTTGTCGAACGCTTTGCTAAAGTCAAGGTAAATAACATCGTAATTTTCATTGTTGTCTGACGCCTTATATACAGCTCATCACACATTCCAAGAACAAAGCAGAGCTAGTTTCATTTCTGAGTGAAGAACTTATGACGAGTGCCAAAGACCTGCCAGAAGGCCATCAACTGATAATTGCGGGTGGGTTCAACGATACAGATCAGTCTTGGTCGTCATGCCGAAGTGGCATCTCACAACTGAAATCTAGTCACAAGGTGGCAGATATTCGGCTCATACTACGTGCAAAGGAGGCCAAGGTTGTTGGTTACAGCCGTGTGGTTATCCAATGTCGTGACACAGATGTCCTTGTTCTTGCTCTGGGTCATCGTAAACACCTACCATCTGAAATATGGATGAGTTGTGGAACTTTAGAGAAGCCAAAGTACATTTCTGTTCATGCACTTAACTACCAACCTTTGGTTATGGACAATGTTATTGCATACTATGCGGTAACAGTCTGTGACACAAGTCAGTTTTCCGGGAAAGCTAAGCGAAGTACTTGGAAAGTCTATGTGAAAGAACCAGCCTTATTGGAACACATTGGAGAATCCCCTGGACTGTCGGAAAAGGCTAGGGCGTCTGGAGAACAGTTCGTTTGTTGCATCTATGAATATGGGATTGAAGATGTTCACCAAGGGGAAGAGTTTAGCCGAGTCATTGCCGCCGTCCCAGGATGCACTCCATTCGCATCTTGATCGTGCAAATTACCAGGCTTTCATCTGAAAGAAGACATTAGAACCAAAACCAGATTACCCTCTCCCTACTGATCACGGCTGGTTAATAGAAAATGGAAAGTGGAAGCCGAAGTTGATAAGGTTAAATCCAATTTCAAAGAAATGTGGCGAACTAGTCACCTGCTCAAGTTAACTTAAGTGCAGTCCGAGAAGATGCGGCTATCTTAAGAAAATAGGGTCTTGCACCAGTGCTTGTCTGTGAGGGAATTTGTCAAGATGAGCCGCAGTTAAAGAGAATGAAATCTTACTGATTTGGGTTGAAGGAATGTAATTAATTCTGGTAATTCATCACTTCAGGAAATCTGTACATTATAACAAAGGTTCCTGGAAACTGTCGTACAAAAATGGTTAAAATATCCCAAAATGCTGTTCATGTCATCTGAACTTATGGAAAGGTCAAACTTATTAGTATCTAGAAATTGTAAATTACCACAAAGCCATTCATGTGTATTAAATTTACTGTTGAAGTTCAGTATACTCGTAGACTATTCTGCAGACTGTTTTGAGTGAAAAAAGGCTCGAGGTTTGAAACCCCAATACACAGCCGTAAATTGATCGATCATTCTTAAAACTTCGAGAAACTTCCCTGATATGTTTCTAAGCCTGTGAATTGTAGTATTTGTATATTACTTTATCAGATGATTTGTCAGTGAGGCAAAAATTAAAAAGGGTCTGTGAAAATTGGCAGTGCGAAATTACCAGTTATCTACGTCTGAATACGTATTAAACAGCACCTGCCTAACTGTCGAAGTAACATTTCACCTCCTCATACTTTGTTTCGTACAACAAAATCGCCTAAATTACGTCCTAGAGCCGATTTTATACCCCAATCTAACCCCGAAAAATTGCTGCCAAAGTTGCCAGTTTTATCAATAACAAATTTTGGATGCCTTTTATAGTCAATGAATAGGGCTACTTGGTGATTACTACAAATTTGATCCTCAATGTAAGGCCTATTTTTGGCGATTTTTTTAAATTGCGGCATACGACGTATATCGCTGATGCTCACTACATAAAACAGCTGCGGCATATGACGTATGCCGCTGACGCTGTAAGGATTAAAGGACATTAAGGAATACCGTTTTCCAGAAAGATGTAGTGATTCGTGGATCAACTTGGAAAAAGAAATGGTGTAGTTAGAGATCAGCAAATATAAAAAAAAATTGACTGATGGAAGCAAAGAGACGTAATCCCAACAATCTTGTAATTATCATGCATATCATGTTCTGGTAAATACCGTTATATAAATATAAACGCGCTCTCTCTCTCTCTCTCTCTCTCTCTCTCTCTCTCTCTCTCTCTCTCTCTCTCTCTCTCTCTCTCTCTCTCTCTCTCTCTCTGTCTCTTACACGTACACACACACACACACACACACACACACACACACACACACACACACACACACACACACACACACACACACACACACACACACACACACACACACACACACACACACACACACACACACACACACACACACACACACACACACACACACACACACACACACACACACACACACACACACACACACACACACACACACACACACACACACACACACACACACACACACACACACACACACACACACACACACACACACACACACACACACACACACACACACACACACACACACACACACACACGCACGCACACACACACATATCCGTTAGATGGACGGCGGAGATTGACGTCCTGAAGAAAAAGTGAAATTCTCGTGGATCTCAACGCAAAGGAAGTACCTATTGTATTTACAAGGGGGTGAAATTACTCGTGGTGTAGTGGGAAAGTGAGGAAAAAGGAGAAGGGGAGGGATAACTGAGGGAAATGGAAGGAAATGAGGATGGAGAGATTAGAAACATAGATATGAGTAGCACAATAGAAGGTGAGGATAATAATTTCCATGAATTCAATGAGGGGGAGGGGGCGGATACCAACCTCCCCCGACTGGCAAGACTCGAAGAAAAACTTGAACAAATGACCGAACATTGGGAGAGTAGGTTCGGTAGAATGTCAAAAATGGCGGAAAGGGTTGAAAGATTGGAAGCACTAGAGAAGGCAAACGAAAACTTAACTAAGGAAATAGAAGAACTTAAAAGACAGTTAAAAGAAGTAAAAGAGGAGAATGAAGAATTAAAGAGGAATAGTAAGGACAACAAATAGGGTTGGGAAAAAAACCCAAGAAATCAGTAAAGTTGCATTTACTGACATAATCAAACAACAAATGAAAGAACAAACTGAAGACTCAGTTATTAAAGTGATGCGACAGAAGGAGAATATAATAAGAGACTTAGCATATAAAAAGAAATGTATAATTATATTAGGAATGTAAGAGAAACATAACCCAGATAGAACTACAAGAATCAAAGAGGAAAATGAAAAAGTAAGCAGTTTACTAGAATTAGTTCAGGAAGATGAACCAGAAATAATGAAACAAATCGAAGAGAATTTTAGGCTCGGAAAGTATAGTACAGATAAGACCAGACCAATTAAGATTAAATTGAGGTCACAAACGACGGCAGAGAATATCTTATCCAAAACAGGGAAACTAGCAACAAGTGAACAATATAAAAAGGTATGGATAAAAAGGGAAATGAATAGAGAGGAAAGAGAGGAGGAAAAAAAGAAAAGACTTGAAGCTAAGGGAAAAAACGAGAACAGAGATTCTACTGGAGAGTAGTGAATATGAAAGTAAGGAAATTCGACATACTAGAGAAAAACAAAAGGGAAACAGAGAACACAATGGAAGTGGCAGAAAACTAAGAGTGTCTTACACAAATATAGATGGATTAATAACAGGATTGAATGAGCTGAATGACTATCTGAAGGAAAAAGAACCAGACATAATGGGAATTGTAGAAACAAAATTAAAAGGTCCACTACCACCCAACAGTGTAGGACATGATGCATATAATTATTGGATTAGAAACAGAGAGACAAAGCAAGGGGCTGGAGTTATGTTCCTGACTAAGAAGGATATAAACGTGAGGTGTGTCACATATGGAAAGAATACAGTAGAGATGATTATGATCGAAGTGGTAGACAGAGATAAGAAGAGCAGAAAGTTTGTGATAATTTATGTGCCTCCGAAAACAGCCTCGTGGGAAGAGAGTGAACATAAAAGTATGTTAGAAGACACAAAGATAACATTAAATAAGATAATGGAAGATGGAGGAAGAACAGTTATGATGGGCGACTTTAACTGCAAACAAATCTGCTGGGAAGAGATGACAGTAAAGGGTGGAGACGGCTCATGGGGAAACGCTCTACTTGAGATGATTACTGACCATACAATGACACAGTGGATACAGGAGAAAACTAGGTATAGAAATGAAGAAGAACCATCGAGACTAGACCTAATAATTACATCTGAACCTAGAATAGTGGACAAAGTTGAATATAAAACACCAATAAGTAAAAGTGACCACATATTGATTGAACTGGAACTAAATAAGAAAAAATACATGAAAAGAAATGAACTATATAGAAAAGGAAGATTGATGTATGAAAAAACAAACTTTGATAAAATAAGTGAATTCTTTCAAAAAGAAAAATGGGAAGGAATATACAAAGAAGAAACAACAGTAGAAGAGAAATGGAATATTTTGACAAAAATTTATAAAAAAAGGAGTGGAAAAGTATGTCCCAAGACAAAAACAAGAAAAAGAATATGTAAAATGCTGGTACAACAAAAGTTGTAGGGAGTTAAAAGACAAAAGAAACAAAGCTTGGACCAAATGGAAAAAAAACAAAAGGCCTGAAAAATGGAAAATATATACTTGTTATAGAAATGAATATGTACAAACGTGCAGAGAGGAAAAGAGAAAATATGAAAAAGATGTCATAGAAAAGTGTAAAGATCAACCAAAACTATTCTACAGATTTGTAAACAACAAACTGAAAAAACAAACAAGATTTGGAGAAATTAAGACAAGGAGGAGTTGAATACACAGATGAAATTGAAATGGCGGAAATTATGAACAAACATTTTAAATCGGTGTTTACAAGGGAGAACATACAACCTGAAGAGATCGAATGGAAAGAGAAAGTCCCCCCCATGAAAGAAATAGAAGTAACAAAGAATGAAATATTGAAACACTTGAGTAATCTTGATGTCAGAAAATCGCATGGACCAGATGAAATAGCAAACTGGATTTTGAAAGAATGCAGGAATGAACTGGCAGACAAAATACGTAGCATAATAAACAGTTCCTTGAAAGAAGGAAAAGTTCCAGAAGATTGGAAAAAAGCAAATATAGTACCTATATATAAAGGAGGAAATAAAGAAGACCCTACCAACTATAGACCAGTCTTTCTAACAAGTACAATAGCAAAAATTTGTGAAAGAATTGTCAAAAGTAGATGGGTAAAAAAATAAATAAAATAAAAAGTGCTAAATCCAAGGCAATTTGGATTCAGACAAGGACGATCATGCGTCACCAATTTAATATGTTTCTATTCAAGGCTAATAGATATAATATAAGAAAGAGATGGATGGGCTGATTGTGCATTTCTAGACCTAAAAAAAGCTTTTGACAAAGTACCACATAAGAAGTTGCTTAAGAAATTAGAAACTGAAGGAGGAATACAGGGCAAACTGCTTAATTGGATGGAAGACTTTTTGCAAGAAAGAAAAATGAGAGTAGTGATAAGAGACAAACACTCAAAATGGGATGAAGTAATAAGCGGTGTTCCACAAGGAACAGTTCTGGCCACAATAATGTTTGCTATATATATATCAATGATATGGATGAAGGAATTGAAAGCTATATGAGCTTCTTTGCAGATGATGCAAAACTACTGAAAAAAAGTGAACACGGAAGAAGATTGTGAATCACTACAGAGTGATCTAAATAAAGTACAGGAATGGAGTAGGAAGTGGGAGATGGAGTTCAATACAAAAAAGTGTATAATGGAATTTGGAAAAAGCAAAAACAGAATAACAGGATCATATAAATTGGGAGAAGAAGGAATAAAAAGGTAGAAAATGAGAAGGACCTGGGAGTCATTGTTATGAATAACATGTCACCTGAGAAACATATAAATAAGATTTTTGGAGAAACTTATAATTTAATAAGAACAATCAAAGTTGCCTTTACATACCTGGATGAAGAAATGGTGAAGAAAATTCTAATCACTCTGATAAGACCAAGATTGGAATATGCAGCAACGATATGGTCACCAGGTACAAAAAAATGTATAAAAAAAATTGAAAGAATACAAAGAGCAATTACAAAATTGGCACCAACACTCTCAAAACTATCATATGAAGAGAGACTACCAAACTTGAACTACAGACACTAGAGCAAAGAAGAGAGAGAGGAGATTTGATAGCTATTTACAGAATCATGAAAGGCATAGAAATTACTGATAGAGAGAATCTGATCAAATGGGATGATAGAAATACAAGAGGACACGGAAAGAAAATAAAAAAAGACAGCTATAGAGGAGATCTGAAAAAGAACAGTTTTCCTCACAGAGTAATAGACAGTTGGAACAAGTTAGATGAGAAAGTGGTGTGTGCAAAAACAATACATGAATTTAGAAATAGTTTAGATAAAATGAGATATGAAGACGGGACACCACGAGCATAGCTCCCCTTCCCGTAAAATACAACTAGGTACAACTAGGTAATACACACACACACACACACACACACACACACACACACACACTAATGCCAAATCACATCATTTCACTATCAAGCTGATCAAGGACACTGATTTATGATTTCGTTCCTCCGGTGTGATTGGTAACTGTACCAATATTCCATTCCTGCAGCACTACCACTTTCAATGAACCCAAAACTAAATTGTATATCTTGTCTACCATTTGCTCCTTTCATTTATTATTGAAACATTCAATTTGAGATCATATCGATCCTTTTTTTTTACATCTAGTGATTTCAAGATTTTGAAACGTATGTGTATTAATAAGTGTGCATGTGTATATGTATGTGTAGGCGTAATGACATGTGTATGTTTGTTTGTGTGTGTGTGTGTGTGTGTGTGTGTGTGTGTGTGTGTGTGTGTGTGTGTGTGTGTGTGTGTGTGTGTGTGTGTGTGTGTGTGTGTGTGTGTGTGTGTGTGTGTATGTGTGTGTAGAACGTGCGGAAAAGTGATGTTTACTAGCTGAGTATTTTTTTCATATGTGCATTAAAACATTTGATTTTTTTTTTTTTTTTTTTTTTTTTTACTAATGCTGAAATATCTTATTTGGGTCAGTGGGATCTCCATGTACTACTAGAAACAGTGTTATGGCTCTAGAACTAGGGCTAACAGGGTATTAGTATTATATCTAAGACTGTTACTCTGGTGATAATTAGACTCATTCTTGACTATATAGTGCAGTTTTTGTCTCCGTCCTATAAAACGGATATAAATTCATTAGAATCAGTACAGAGGAGAATGGCCGAAATTATGCAAGAAATTGAAAAATTACCATAGGAAGACAGACTTAGGGACTTTAACTTAATCTGGAAAGAAGAAGAGCGCAGCGTGAACTAATAGATTAAGGTATTCAAATGGGTCAAGGGCCCTAACAAGGGTGAGGTAATGATATTAAGACAGTTGGATAGGACTCGTAGTAATGGATTTATATTGGACAGATTTTGGTTTAAGAAGAAAATAGGCAAGAATTGGTTTACCAACACAATGGCTAACGAAAAGAATTGACTTTATAACCATATATTTAGCGCTAAAACAATTGGTTATTCTAAGAGAAGATTAGATAAATTTATGTGTTGGGATAACAGGTGGTAAGGGAAATGGAACTGCAAAATGTAGGCCTTAGGGTTTCTTGAAGTCTCGTACATTCATATCTTCTTATGTTCTTAAACTTCATGATAAGACTACTTTCATTTCGCACTATACTTAACTTAAGGCATATGACGTCTTTTTTTACATGATAACACATAGTTTATATTAAATTCAGATAAACACCTTTTTATGAAAAGCTTCATCTCTACAAGACAAGAACAAAGAAAAATACAAGTTCAAGATATACTGAGTCTAAATAATGATCCCGAAAGTAAATATCATACTTAGTGGTGAAAGTAAGTGTGATTCTCTTACTAATCGATTTTCTTCAGGTGTGAATTAAGATATCT
>NW_027467712.1:676340-686340 GCF_046742065.1 Oratosquilla oratoria
GCTGCCCTCTTAATCCTCCTGCAGAGAGCAGACAAAAGAGTTCCATTGGAACCATTGATGATTGTGTACGACGTTCTTGTGTTTTGATACAATTACGGTCTTCAGAGTGATGTTTTACCATTTTGACCACGACTTTCATCAAAGTACTTATAAACTGAGACTTAGGTCTTCAACTTCTTGCTCTTGTTCGGATCCTCTCACAAAATGGATTCTTACCCTGGGCTCCAGATTTTAAGGTTTGTTCAGGTTACAGGAACCATGACCGCGAGGTAGCTTAGTGGATACACTGTCAAACTCATAAGTTGGTGATTGTGAGTTCGATTTCAGGGACGGGCTGCGTGCTTCTTGCAATGGTTCATGGCAGCCCTGGCTAGGCGGGAAGATGGACCCAAACATCGGCCTAAAAAACCCAGCGTCTTGCCGAAACTGACAGAGCTTGCCCTACCAGGAATTTCTCACATCTGACTTCGTGGGAGTAGGATGGTAAGTTTTTTAAAAGAACTCTTGTGCCATAAAAAGTGAAATCCATTCCGAAAGACTTACTTTATGTTTTCCATTTTGGCTGATGTCAGCCGACGTTTTTCACCATGAGAGAGCTCTTGTTTTGAAGAATGTTCATTTAATATTGATTAAACCTTTTAACCTGATAGCAATCTTGATTTTTTTTTTTCGATAATGTCGAATTGCAAACTCTTTCAGCAAAATCACAGCCCCAGGGTCAAACAATAACTTGCTAACCTTTAATGTCCTCTGCTTTCACTAACTCCAAGCCGTGCGTACCACTCCAGCGTTTATCTCTACGATCAACCTATTAAACACATTAAAGAACCATGGCGAGCTCATACAATCCTGGTGCAGCCCCAACATTACCTCAAACTATTTACTCTCTATTTTCATCCCTCGAATAAGCACTGAGGTACGTAAACACTTTTAAACACCCTCGGTAGAATTTCCATGATAATATATATATTATATATATATACACATAATATATATACATAATATATATAAATACATATGTATTTAATGATATATATATATATATATATATATATGTGTGTGTGTGTGTGTGTGTGTGTGTGTGTGTGTGTGTGTGTGTGTGTGTGTGTGTGTGTGTGTATGTATATGTATATATGCATTAGGTTGTCGCATAAGTTTGTTTGGTTTTATATATTTCCCCTCTACAATTTCTTAATCTATTTTCTACTTTCTATTCAATTTCTCTATAACATTTACATGACATTTACTGGAAAAGGCAAATACAAATATCTATTGTTTAATTAAAAAAAAAAATCAACATTAGCCTCCGCCCTGCGCAATAACTTTACTCCAGCGTTCCAGTAATTTTCGAATACCATCTCGGTAAAATTATTTTAGTTTTTGAGCAAAGAACTCATAAATGAAAGTTAAGATGGCTGCATCTTTCTCAAAAATATGACCCGACCTGGTGATTTGACAATGACCAAAAAAGATGAAAATCTGTTGGTGCCAAATCTAGAGAATAGGGCGGATGGGCTAAGACTTCCCATCCCAGCGTTTCGATGGATTGCTGCTTTCAGAGTATATTGCTGTTAGGTTCCATGCCCCTTCCTTCTCTTTAGTATGTTTCTTTCAAAGCTTCGGTCACGAGATATTAAAGTTTCTTGATGGGGTGAATTAAACTGATATATCTATTTCTTATCTTCTTTCTTCTTAGTAAATACACTTGGTTCAATCTACACCAAGGGACTCCCACTTGGGATCCTTGTACATCCCACCAAGCCAAGTCTGCTCCGACGTCACAATTTAATTCATCCAATAACTTTGAACGTTACAAATAAGTGCCACCCTTTAAGGGCGTGACTTTACCTCCATGCACCAATAATTTCTCTCCTCCTCCACCCTTTTCTCCAATCAGAAAGACTGTTATACTGTCTCAAGCAGTACTATTTACACAAGCACTCTGTCGCAAGCTGAACGTGGCTTAAATGTTTACAATTCGTCATATTATCACTTTAATCGATACCCTAGCCTATGTTTACAAAGCACCAGACGGCAAGCAAGAATATGCAACTCTGCACTTCCTATCGGCCATTGTTTCAAAACATCCAAGTAATAAAATTTGCATATCTTTTCACCTACCCCTCTATCTACTTAAATGTCTACCTCTATCTACCGGCCTCTTACAGGGCTCGGCAGTTACCCTTGGTCGTCCCGGCCAATGATATCTAGTACCCTCCTACAGGGCTCGCTAGCATATACTTGGAAATCATCATATATAAGAAGCTAATCTACCCTTACGTAAACTGGTAAAATGGTATCAGTAAAACATATCAAACATATACATATCAAAGAAATAAGCAACCCTCCAAAATGCATAATAATAATTCAAGCAGAGAAATGGTGAATAACATACATGTCTAAATAATAAAGCATATCCCAAAATAATTTGCGATACATAAAATGAAATGTAAAATAGATTTGCAAAACTCACTACTTTGATTAAGAACATTAAATTTCAATGGAGCATGTTGCATAATATTTTTTTAAAGATGTTAACAATATACAATATGAGTTAGAAAAGTATTGTAAAGTGTCTCTTCTTGCATTTCAATTATTTTTGTTAACACAGTTAATTTTTTTTTTCAAAGAAACACTCTTAATGTTTCACAAAATACTATTGTCTATACTAATATGAATTATCCTTAAGTATTGGCAAAATTCCAAGTCTGAGCACAGCAGATCCAAAGTCATCATATCCCATCTTGATGCCAAGTTCCAGTAGTTTAGGTCTCCCATCCAAATAATATACATTCGTTCAAATTAAAACTATCTGTAAAATACATAAAGAATAATATTCAATTCACAGAATACTATCAAATATTCCATATACACTTCTGGTTCATTAAAATTGATACATAGGGTATCACAACAGTCACTTTCACAATATTGCAACCTAACTTTCTTCATATCATCTAAATGGCCTATCAATTCTTCCCTATTTTCTAAATGGAAGAGTTTAAATTTATTTCCACCTGCAGAATCAATTACCCTATATGGACCTGAGTACCTTGGTGAAAGTTTATTATAGGGTGAATGTAGTTTGACCATGACTAAATCTCCTATTTTTAATTCTAGTTTATGTGCTATTTTGTGTTGTTGCTTTTTCATCTCTTGTGAATACTCCTGCATATGTTCCCTAACTCTTTGGTGAATACTTTGAAAAGTATTTATCCTATTTGAGATATAATCATCTATATTATACACAGGTTTCTGCTCTGCAGTCAAGATTTCATATGGAAGAGTTTTGTCTTCCCCAAAAATAATAAAATGAGGTGTTTCACCTGTTGCTATATTAATTTGGTTGTTCAGAGTACATTTAACACAAGGAATCCAAGTATCCCAAGTTATACTATGAGGACTTATCATACTTCTAAGACATGTAATAATTTTCTTATTTAACCTCTCTACAACTCCATTACTTTGTGGATGATTCACTAGAATATTTACTTTCTTTATCTTAAATAAACTACATAATTTTTCCAAGATTTTGTTATTAAATTCAGTTCCATTATCTGAAACTAAGATCTTAGGTGTAGTGAAATTACAGATTATCTGGTCATAGATTACTGAAGCAATAGTTTCAGCTTTCTTATTTAGAATGGGTTGTAAAATACAAAATCTTGAAAAATAATCAATGGCAACAAATACATATTTATATCCATTCTCAGACATAGGTAACTCCAATGTATCTATGTGAACTCTTTCCCAAGGTTTCTGTGGAATGGGATAGGTAAATATAGGAGCAGGTTTTGGTGTATTTCCTTTCACCTTAACACATTTCAAAAAAAATTCTATATAATCATATATATCTTTCTTCATACCTGGCCAAAAGTATTTAAGTTGTGCTTGTCTATAAGTTTTATCCTTCCCTGGATGTGAGCTACAATCATTATCATGAAGTAACTTCAATATCTCTTTTACAAGAGTTTGTGGTATCACCAATGATTTACTTGACCTCTACAAATAGCTTTCCCACTTACAACAGTTTTTCTATACAAAAGTCCATTAGTCAAATGAAATTCCTCTATTCCCTTTGGTAGTTTTGGAGGATTTCCTCTTGAGTTCATCAAATACTTGACTAATGAGTCACATGTCTTATCATCCCTCTGTTCTCATATTAGCATTTCCTCATCTAAAGCTACTAACTCTTTTATACTACAAACAAAATTAATTAACCCAGTCATTGGTTGCCTAATGTTTCTAAATAGTGCATCTGCCGCAACATTCTTTCTACCTGCAATATATTCAAATTTAACTTCATAGCACTGAAGTACTGCAAACCATCTAGCGAGTCTGCCCTTAAGATTCTTATGTTTAAATTAGTTCTGAATAGCTGTATGATCAGTCCACACTCTGATTGGATATCCCAATATCATATCTCTAAATCTTTCTAATAAATATGTCACTGCTAATGTTTTTATTTCTGTTATAGATTCATTTCTCTCTGCAATATTACAAAGTCTTGAGGTGTAAGCTATTCGTTTTAAAGCCCCATTTCTCTCTTGCATATGTATTCCTCCTAATCCTATGTCAGATGCATCAGTGCAAAGAACGAATTCTTTATCATAGTCTGGATATATTAAAATTAGAGAACTCGTGAGTGTATCTTTAAATTTGTCAAAAGTTTGCTGTTGTGCAGGTCCCCACATGAACTTTGAGTCCTTCCTCAACAAAGAACTTAATGGATTAGCAATGTCAGCATATCGTAGAATAAATTTTCTATAATATCCTTTCAATCCCAAGAAACTCGTAACTTTTTCTACATTGTTTGGAAATGGAAAATTCCTTACTGCTTCAACCTTTGAGTTCACTGCACTAAGTCCATGTCTATCTTATGTCCCAAATAAATAACACTGTCCTGAAAGAACACACATTTTTCAAGTTTCACTTTCAATCCGGCTCCAACTAGTTTTGATAATGCCTCTTCCTTCTCTTTAGTATGTTTCTATCAAAGTTTCGGTTACTAGGTATTAAAGTTTCTTGATGGGGTGAATTAAACTGAGATATCGATTTCTTACCCTCTTTCTTCTTAGAAATACACTTGGTTCAATCTACACCAAGGGACTCCCGCTTAGGATCCTTGTACATTCCACCAAGCCAAGATTGCTCCGACGTCACAATTTAGTTCATCCAATAACTTTGAACGTTACAAATAAGTACCACCCTTTAAGGGCGTGACTTTACCTCCGTACACCAATAATTTTTCTCCTCCTCCACCCTTTTCTCCAATTAGAGAGAGTGTTCTGCTGTCTCAAACAATACTGTTTATGCAGGCAATCTGTCGCAAGCAAAACGTTGCTTAAATATTTACAACTCTGCACTTCTTATCGGCCATTGTTTCAAAACATACAAGTATTAATATTTGCATACTTTTTTACCTACCCCCCTATCTACTTAAATGTCTACCTCTATCTAGCGGCCTCTTACAGTTACTTTAAAGCAGCTTCTGTACGAAGAATGGCTTCCAGAGACATTGATTTCCTAGAGAACATCTGCCGCTTTGCTTTGTTGATGTTGTAGGGTTCAATGGTGCGGTCATACCACAGCACTACGAATATCTCAATGAGAGCCAATGAGCTCCCCGCAAAATGATATTATGGATTTGACAGTGACAATAAAGCATCTGTGTCCTCAGGGAAATCAAACCATGTCTCTCATGCACTCATTTTGCCTCCCCAGGCAAATAAATATGTCACATGACAACATGTGAAAGCATGGAAGAATGGCAAAGCCAGGGCCTTGGATGATGGCAGAGCAGCAATGATTTCATGAATGACTATGTATCTTTGAGACTTTCCAGTCCCAAATGATATCCACAGTTCAGTGGTCTTAAACTAATGGAACCATGCCACAGCAAATACAACAACATCAGTGTCTGCTGTTCCAGTGAGGATGCGGTGGCCTTCGTTGGCAACATCCATGACATGCAACATGGCACGTGTGTCTGCCTCCTCCTGGGTGCAGGTTTCCAGGGATGACTTGTCCGTCATTGCTGTGTTATAGACCACTTGCTCTTTCAGAGTACAGAGGACTTGTTTGTTGTCCTCCACAGTGCCTGTAGCATATTCAGCAAGAAGAGAAAATACTCAGTTTTGTTGTCATTATTGCGGAGAAAACTCTCCCAGTTTCCTGGGATCTGGGCGGTGAGAATTACTTTCCTGCGAGTCCCAATTTCTCTCTTCTCTCTGGTTGATGTCTTGAGGCTTTGTACATTGTAGACATCAAAAACGATATCTATTCTGTCCACTTTCTTCAAATTGCTTTGAATGTGGGACACAAAGACTTGTGTGACATAGTCAGAGAAGGTCTTTGAAGCAACTGAAGTCAGGGAGTGCACCACCATAGCATCATTCAGCACGACTGCAGTAACCTGAGGGACTGTGTGCTCAGAGTTAGATAGACCTTCCAGGGGACAGAGCAAGTCAGACTTCTTACCAGATCTCATCTCCTCTGACTTTGACAGAGAAGGTAGCCATGGCTGGTTCTCAAACTTGAGGAACTCCTCAAGCTTTCCTTCTCGAGATTTGCAGTCAACGTACAGCCTGGAGAGCAATGCACAGTCGTCCTTCAATGCAGATACCTGACTTTTCTGCTTTGAAATACTTTGAGACTTCGAGAACAACCAGCTTGTTCTTCTTGATAGTCAGCATAACTGACTTTGTCTGAGTTGTGATGCGTTCAGTTACAAATGTCTCCTACTGACGCTGACCCTTGAAACTTTCTACAGCTGACTGGCTGATGACAACTTTGCTGTCAAGTGTCAACATATCGTTGCTGTCCTCTAGGAAAGGACATCCAAGATCTTTTATAACCTTCATGAGAGCAGTTACATCCTTCACAAAGGAATTCTTAACACTTGGTGTCTGTTCATGGTGTTTGTCATTGGCTGCTTTCTCTGAGGTGTTCTCAAAGTCGCGGATGAGTCAGCTGACCTCTGGATCACCAATCATCCAACGTTTCAGTGTTGCAGGATTGTTTGTCAAACATATAGCCCCACCTTCTCCTTTGATCAGAGCATTTTCTTGCTCATGTACCTGATCTAGTGTCATTGCAGAAAACCTGTGACCTGTTTTCTGGACTACAAACGCACCTTCAGAGAACTCCAGAAACACAGCAGGATGAGACTTCTGCAGACCTGATGTGAATTGGCAACCACCTGGCATAGTTGGTGTGATTTGCCAACACAGGAAATTGACCAGGATTCACAGCCTGAGTAACTGCCCTTACAACACCCATGGCATGCTTAATCATTGCAGGTGTGTGTGCCATTTCTGTAAAAAGTGGCATCCAGGCTGCTGTGCCAGTATACAGACGTCACGTCTACAGACTGGCACTCATTTGATGGCAATATTGCTGGACATGCAGGTACATGTATCAATGGGACTACAGGATCTTTCATTCACAGAACAACAAAAACTGGTTGAATATTTGTGAAGCTTGGAAGACTGGATATTTGTTTCCCATTGGTCACCAACCCAGTAATGATGGGGTGATCTCTGTTAGTACCTAGCTTGACTTCTCGTGGAGGTTGTACTAGGAAAATGCTGGTATCATAAAAAGAGTCAATTGAAGTGGTAGAACTAGAGTTGTGGTCGATGTTGTTAAAAGCAGGTCTTGTAAACACAACACTGGACGCCTTGGTGGATTGAAAAGTATAATGAGGAATAGATATTTGAGAATGAGGGCTAAGAGCAGACTGTATGAAGGAGTGATTCTGCCGACAGCACTGTATGGGGCAGAGACATGGAACATAAGAGAGGAAGAGAGAAAGAGTTTGATTGTGTTTGAGATGAGGTATCTGAGAAGGATGATGGGAGTTACTAGGCTAGATAGAGTGAGAAATGAGGAGGTGAGGAAGATAACGGGGGTGGTAAGGGAGTTGAGAGATCGGGTGGATGAAAGAGTTTTGGGGTGGTTTGGACACATGTAAAGAATGAGTAAAGAAAGACTAGTAAAAGAGGTTTGGAAGGCGGATGTGGAGGGAGTGAACATGAGGGGGCGACGTAGGATGAGATGGATGGATGGGGGGAAAGGGGCTTTGGGGAAGAGGTGAATGTCTGTTGAGGAAGGATGGAAGAGGACATAAGACAGGGGTGAATGGAGGATGGTTGTATATGGATGACGTTGTGATGCATAATGTGGAATGGGTGGGGATGAGGGATGAGGTAGTATGTGTGAGAAAAATTTGACGCAGCCCAAAGAGATTTCTCCCCGTCTTCTGTTTTTTGCATGAGGGGATGGAGAGGGGGGTCGTCGACTTAATTAAGCGGCCTTGCTGTGGAAATGTTATGTCTTGTGACACTGCATCTGACCCAGGGCAGTGGACAAGATGCAGAGTATATATATATATATATGTATATATATATATATATGTATATATATGTATGTATATATATATGTATGTGTATATATATATATATGTATATATATATATATATATATATATATATATATGTGTGTGTGTGTGTGTGTGTGTGTGTGTGTGTGTGTGTGTGTGTGTGTGTGTGTATGTAAATATACATATATATATATGTATATACATACATGTATATATATATATATATATATATATATATATATATATGTGTGTGTGTGTGTGTGTGTGTGTGTGTGTGTGTGTGTGTGTGTGTGTGTGTGTGTGTGTGTGTGTGTGTGTGTGTGTGTGTGTGTGTGTGTGTGTGTGTGTGTGTGTGTGTGTTTGTGTGTGTATGAAGCAGAGTTCTTCATCCAAATTGTTGGGGTCAATTTTGGAAGTAGTAGCACATTGATTAAAGAATATTAGGATGGTTTGGACACATGGAAAGAATGAGTGAAGAAAGACTAGTAAAAGAGGTATGGAAGGCAGATGTGGAGGGAGTGAACATGAGGGGACGTCCTAGGATGAGGTGGATGGATGGGGTAAAGGGGGCTTTGGGGAAGAGGGGAATGTCTGTTGAGGAAGGAAGGGAGAGGACGGAAGACAGAGGTGAGTGGAGAATGGTTGTATATGGATGATGTTGTGACTGCATGAGGAGGAATGGGCGGGGAAGTGGGGGGTGGGGTAGTATGTGTGAGTAAATTTTGACGCAGCCCGAAGGGATTTCTCCCCGTCCTCGCCTTATATGCAAAGGGGGACGGAGAGGGGGGGTCGCCGATTAAATGAAGCGGCCTCGCTGTGGATGTACTGTGTCTTGCGACACTGCTTCTGACCCAGGGCGGTGGGCAGGGTGCAGGGATGACCCGTCATCCAGGTGGTGCTCAGATGAGAGGAAGGGTGGGAGGGGTGTGGAGTGTATTTAGGGATGAAATGGGTGGGAGTGTTTTTATGCCTTTCCCTTTTTGGCTACCTCCCTTGTAAGGGGGAAAAAGCCTTGGTATATGTATGTATGTATGTATGTATATATATATATATATATATATATATATATATATATATATATATATATATAAAGTAATGTCGTAACACATTCGTAAAGATTCAACAAAAACCCACTGTGTTGGATAAGAAGAAATGAAATAAAATGAATTTCATATATTTCGATCACGGACTGTGATCCTCTTCAGTGGAATACAGAAAGGTAGAGCAAATGGCATGTCTTATATACAATAAAAATAAGGGACAAGGGTAGGACTCAGGTAGCATCTAGTACTTTGCGGGGCAGGTCACCCGCCTTCACCAACGATGGTAACAATTTGTTGACTGCCCAGGTGGTAATGCAGTCAGGTGACCACTGTCCATATGACATATTAAAATTTGGAAATTTGTTAATCAGGGATGATTCTATTATTTTTCTTTTAAAACTGCATTTTGAATTAAAGATAATCTTTGCCTCATTCCAATCCATATGATGGCCTTCCTTGTCTACATGTTGGAAGACAGCGGAATTATGTTGTGCGTATTTAATTGAATTTTTATGTTCTTTCATCCTAGTATATAAATCTCTACCTGTTTGTCCCCAATATACATTGTTACAATCAG